>NC_134486.1:69253007-69265507 GCF_040206685.1 Ascaphus truei
TCCCCGCACCTACGGCTCGGAGGTGCCCCCACAGAAGTGGGACCACACATCGTCATGCCCGCAGACTACGGGTCCGCGGTGCCCCCACAGAAGTGGGACCACACATCATCATCCCCGCATGTGTCACCCGTGGAACCACCAGCCTGCTACCCTTTAGGATACCCGAGGATTCCCCGCGGGTGGTCTCCAGAGGTCCCACGCAAAACCACGGAAGTAACCCTGAATGTAAAAAAAATAAACCTGGCCTATACATTCAATACATACACCCTCCCCCCCAACACCTACAGTACAATAATGTGCAAAATAACTATTATCCAGATATGGATAATAGATTAATTGCCCATTATTAAAAACATTAACTAGCATATACAAATAAATAAAGTACTACTGACCTCATCAATACGAAGTGTCCGATGCCAGCGCCTTCCTTCTCTTGCCCACACAAAACATAGCCAAAACCAAGCCAATACATTGCAATTACATTCAGATATCAATTAACCCCTTAAACACCTTATCGGATAATAACCGCAAAGGTAATTAAGGGGTTAAGCCACACAGGCACGATACCCACCCTTCACCCATGAATTTGTACTGTGGCTTCATCATGCAACTATATATATATATACTGTATATATATACATACAGAGAGACAGAGAGAAAGAGAGAGAGAGAGATATATACAGTATATATATATACACACGTTATATACACACCCATGATAAACCAAATATACAGTACAAATAAATGTAGAAGGGTTATCAAAACCATACTGTTCTACAACCAAACACTTCTCCATACAGACACTACATTAAAAATCAATTTCCTTTAAAAATCCTAACTGATCTCACAATCTACTGTACTGTATATGATCACAAACCAATGAAAAAAGTCACATTCCAAAATGCATAAAATCTATGCACCATACTGTATACATTCTGCAAATTAATCAACGTAAACAAAAATCAATTAGCAATCATTATTTAGATCTCTAAACATTTCACACTCAATCATGAACAATGAAACCATTAACAGATTCACGCCTAGAGCAGAACAATTAAGCCTTTGAAAAAATATAAGTACCGACAAAAATACAACCTTTCCAAACCAAGCCTACAGTACCTACAGTATCCCTGACCTTCCTCAAACACACAATACAATACCAAGGAATAATACATCTATCTAATTTTAAAATACTTTAAACTCACAAAATAATTAAAAACACATCTAATCCAGCTTTTAAAACATCATCATTTCTTACCCTGAATGTATACTGTACAGTATATCTCTCTAGACATATATATTGTACATACATACATACAGTGGCAAGAAATGATATACCACAAAAAAATAAAAATACACAGGTTAAAAAACCTTTTGAAAAAATTAACAAGTTAAATAAAATAAATTTCTTTACTGTAGTTCACTTACCATTACTTGCCCCCACCGACTCCCGTTGCCCAGCTTACTCACGAACCAATCCACGATCAGGAACCCATAAAATAATAAACCATTGAAAATAATAAACATTAAACTAAAAATCCAAACCAATCCACGGGTCTTCTACTTGTAATACACCTTCATCTGTATTCTTCTTTCTTCTATCTCCTTCCGGGCGGGGCAGGGCGTGGTCTTCTTTCCATCATCGGCCACGCCCTTGTCTTTTTCCTTCTCCGGAGGTCCTTCCTCCGCGGCGTCTGGCTGCAAAATGAGACGACATAGGCTTTTAAAGGCCTATGACGTCACATTTTGCGTCATGGTTCCCACGGTCCTGATTGGACCGTGAAAACCATGTGTGTTGGCCGATAATAAAAAAATGATGACGTCACTTAAAGGGAATGAAAGCACAGCCAATCAGAATGGCTTTGCTTCAATTGCCTTTAAGATGACGTCATGAAAAGGCACATGGCCGTGCACACATGGTACTAGAGCCAATCAGAGCGTGGGAACTTTATCCCTACTCTGATTGGCTCTGGTATACCATGTGTCAGGGGCTTGGGGGAGAAAGGATGTGACGTCAATGAAAACCTGTCACGTGGTACGGTAGCCAATCAGAGCGTGGGAACTTTATCCCTACTCTGATTGGCTCTGGTATACCATGTGTCAGGGGCTTGGGGGAGAAAGGATGTGACGTCAATAAGGATAAAGTTCCCACGCTCTGATTGGCTACCGTACCACGTGACAGGTTTTCATTGACGTCACATCCTTTCTCCCCCAAGCCCCTGACACATGGTATACCAGAGCCAATCAGAGTAGGGATAAAGTTCCCACGCTCTGATTGGCTCTAGTACCATGTGTGCACGGCCATGTGCCTTTTCATGACGTCATCTTAAAGGCAATTGAAGCAAAGCCATTCTGATTGGCTGTGCTTTCATTCCCTTTAAGTGACGTCATCATTTTTTTATTATCGGCCAACACACATGGTTTTCACGGTCCAATCAGGACCGTGGGAACCATGACGCAAAATGTGACGTCATAGGCCTTTAAAAGCCTATGTCGTCTCATTTTGCAGCCAGACGCCGCGGAGGAAGGACCTCCGGAGAAGGAAAAAGACAAGGGCGTGGCCGATGATGGAAAGAAGACCACGCCCTGCCCCGCCCGGAAGGAGATAGAAGAAAGAAGAATACAGATGAAGGTGTATTACAAGTAGAAGACCCGTGGATTGGTTTGGATTTTTAGTTTAATGTTTATTATTTTCAATGGTTTATTATTTTATGGGTTCCTGATCGTGGATTGGTTCGTGAGTAAGCTGGGCAACGGGAGTCGGTGGGGGCAAGTAATGGTAAGTGAACTACAGTAAAGAAATGTATTTTATTTAACTTGTTAATTTTTTCAAAAGGTTTTTTAACCTGTGTATTTTTATTTTTTTGTGGTATATCATTTCTTGCCACTGTATGTATGTATGTACAATATATATGTCTAGAGAGATATACTGTACAGTATACATTCAGGGTAAGAAATGATGATGTTTTAAAAGCTGGATTAGATGTGTTTTTAATTATTTTGTGAGTTTAAAGTATTTTAAAATTAGATAGATGTATTATTCCTTGGTATTGTATTGTGTGTTTGAGGAAGGTCAGGGATACTGTAGGTACTGTAGGCTTGGTTTGGAAAGGTTGTATTTTTGTCGGTACTTATATTTTTTCAAAGGCTTAATTGTTCTGCTCTAGGCGTGAATCTGTTAATGGTTTCATTGTTCATGATTGAGTGTGAAATGTTTAGAGATCTAAATAATGATTGCTAATTGATTTTTGTTTACGTTGATTAATTTGCAGAATGTATACAGTATGGTGCATAGATTTTATGCATTTTGGAATGTGACTTTTTTCATTGGTTTGTGATCATATACAGTACAGTAGATTGTGAGATCAGTTAGGATTTTTAAAGGAAATTGATTTTTAATGTAGTGTCTGTATGGAGAAGTGTTTGGTTGTAGAACAGTATGGTTTTGATAACCCTTCTACATTTATTTGTACTGTATATTTGGTTTATCATGGGTGTGTATATAACGTGTGTATATATATATACTGTATATATCTCTCTCTCTCTCTTTCTCTCTGTCTCTCTGTATGTATATATATACAGTATATATATATATAGTTGCATGATGAAGCCACAGTACAAATTCATGGGTGAAGGGTGGGTATCGTGCCTGTGTGGCTTAACCCCTTAATTACCTTTGCGGTTATTATCCGATAAGGTGTTTAAGGGGTTAATTGATATCTGAATGTAATTGCAATGTATTGGCTTGGTTTTGGCTATGTTTTGTGTGGGCAAGAGAAGGAAGGCGCTGGCATCGGACACTTCGTATTGATGAGGTCAGTAGTACTTTATTTATTTGTATATGCTAGTTAATGTTTTTAATAATGGGCAATTAATCTATTATCCATATCTGGATAATAGTTATTTTGCACATTATTGTACTGTAGGTGTTGGGGGGGAGGGTGTATGTATTGAATGTATAGGCCAGGTTTATTTTTTTTACATTCAGGGTTACTTCCGTGGTTTTGCGTGGGACCTCTGGAGACCACCCGCGGGGAATCCTCGGGTATCCTAAAGGGTAGCAGGCTGGTGGTTCCACGGGTGACACATGCGGGGATGATGATGTGTGGTCCCACTTCTGTGGGGGCACCGCGGACCCGTAGTCTGCGGGCATGACGATGTGTGGTCCCACTTCTGTGGGGGCACCTCCGAGCCGTAGGTGCGGGGATGATGATGTGTGGTCCCACTTCTGTGGGGGCACCGCGGACCCGTAGTGAGCACCCGTGAGTTCCCCAGACCCCCATGGGAACCACCCGAGGCCCCGCAGACACCTGTGGGTTTGACCCGGGGCTCCCAGACATCCTTGGGCCTACCGTGTGGACCCAATTGTGGCTCACGGTGACCCAAGGAGACCACCTGAGCGCCATGGTGCTGGCAGGATCCACCAGCAGGCCTCCAGAACCTGTGGAATGCTGCTGGTAAACTGTAGGTCTGTCCAGGTGCCCTGCCAGCCCACCGGGGACTAGCGTGGGGCTACGTTATGGACCCTGAATGTAAAAGAATAAATCTTGTATTTATGGGGGGGGGGGGCACAGGGGGTGGGTAATGTATTTAATAAATAGAATGCTGTTTATTGTGGGTGATTGTACTGTTTTTATTGTGGGTACTGGGGTGGGGGTGGGGTGTTTCCCCAACGGTATGTGGGTAGGCCTCCCTTGTGGGTAGTTAGTGGGTGAGGGTTGAGGGTGGTTAGGCCTCACGGGGTGGGGGGTTAGAGTGGGAGGGTATGTACAGTAGGCGTCCCAAGTGGTGGGTGAGGGTGGGTTAACCCCTTCATGACTGTAGCGGTTAATAACCGCTATGGTGATTAAGGGGTTAGGGGACATTACTTTGAAAGTGTTATTTTTTTTCTCTGTTTTACTGTACAGCAGCGGAGGTTGCCATGGGTAGTGGGTAGTGTATTGAATGTATTTATTGGTTATTATGCGTTAACCCCTTCATTACCTTAGCGGCTATACGCTATGCTAATGAAGCCTCGTTTCTGAACTTTTAATAATATTGTGCAGGAGCAGGGGGTCCCCTGAGATTAGATTTCTGTCTCAGGGAACCCCCTGCTCACTCTACAATATTATTAAAAAGACAGAAATGCTGCTTCTTTACCATAGCGCATAGCCGCTAAGCTAAAGAATGATTCTTTAATGATGTGTGTGTTTTATTCACAGTGTAGATGTTCTCCGGAGCTGAAGCGCACAGGTTTCAGGTCTGGGGACCCCGTGCCCCCCGAGATACAGGCCCCTTTAGGGGGTGCCGGTATCCCTCTGCTCTGCTTGGTTTACAGGCCGCGATCACGTGATCGGACCTTTAAACCAAGCAGAGGGCTACCGGCACCCCCTAAAGGGGCCTGTATCTCGGGGGGCACGGGGTCCCCAGACCTAAAACCTGTGCGGTTCAGCTCCAGAGACCCCCTGCACATCTACACTATCAATAAAAATGTATTTCAAATGTATTTATTTGTATTTATTTATTTATTTATTGCGGGGATGCTGTGTGTGATTATTTTTTATTGTGTTTAGCGGGGGTGGGTGACGGGGTTTATAAATGTGAGTTTATAAATAAAATAAAGAATATTATTTATAGGGGCCTTAGAACAGAAGTTCCCACGCCAATTGCGCGCTCATTGCTCTTTTGTTACAATGTTGCTGGTCTTGCGGGTTTGCAGTCTGGCAGCAAAAAGCAGTTTGTAGTACTGAGTGTGAGATAAATTAAGCAGTTCTTTTATTGCTGAAGTCGCCACTAAAAACTTTTATTTACAAATACAGTACAAAAACCGTGCAACACACAACAACATTCAGTATCCTTTGTTTAAGTACAGCAGGTACTATAGGGTAAAACATGTACTGTACAGTACAGCACAACATTACAGTATGGTCTCACTGAAAGTCCTCCCCATTTTCCAGCCATGGCCGATGCCTTGCATGGCGCAAAACGCCATTAATGCAGTCTCTAACGCCTCTCATTACAGGATCTGTAACAGGGTAATAGCGCTGCATTTCTTCCACAATCTTTTTCCTTAAATTGGCAGGAAGGGCATTTTTTTGGCGATTCCCATCATAGTTCACTTTGAACACCCACTCGCAGTACAATGTGTAGGGAACATGGTGTTTAAATATGATCAAGGCATACTTGTGTGGTATACCAGCACTCCTCACCCTATACTTCTCCCTCAGCGCCGGTGTCAGATCGCACAGGGAGATGTCGGGCACTGTTTGTATGCGAGCGGGTGTAGGAAGTCTTTTGGGAGTGGGTGTACTTGAGGCGATGGGCAATGGTAGGGTGTCTGGGAGGAAGCTTTCCTCCGGTAGTGGTCGCCGGGTTGTCTCCTGGCGTGGTCTAGATGGGGTTGTCATGTCCTCCTCAATAGCATAGTACACTGTATCTTCTGGTGGAGGGGGTGTGCTTGGTGATGGAAGGGGGTCGAAGGTACCATGCATCACATCCATGTCACCCCCCTGCTCCAGCGTCGGGGAAACAGGGGCATTAACACCGAGCAAATAATGTATGCCCGCTATGTCTGCCTCTATCTTGTCCATCCGTTGATCCATCCGTTGCTCCATATGTAGCATCCGTTGATCCAGCCGTTGCTCCATATGTAGCACCGACTCCAGAAGCAGATCTAGCTTTGCCAGCACACTAGAATTCCCGGGGAGATCCACACTTAGCCCATTCAGGATCCGGTCCAACGAGCTGCTTGTGCATGGCATCTGGAGATCTGGGGGGATGGGTGCAACGGAGGATGAGATGGGGGTTCCCTGGAGAGAAGCGGCATCGATGGAGAGTGGAAGAGGTGACCTGGGGATGCCCGGTACAGGAGAAGCTGCAGCGTGGTGGAAGAGGGATGGAGAAGGTGACCGCTGGATTTCCGGGAGAGAAGCAGAGTCGTCCAAGAGCAAAGGAGACAGTGACCCGTTGATTTCAGAGGCAGCAGCATCTTCAGATGGAACCGGAGAAGATGGGGGTGGAGAAGCCGGGCTGAAGATTTCCGGGACAGCTACAGCAGAGTCGTCGAAGCATATGGGAGCAAGTGGTCTGCGGATTCGGTGAGTTGGCTGCCATGCGTCTTGCGAACCGAGCACAGTACCGTATTTCTTCTTCACATAATAAGGCTGACGTGTTTTAAAAGCCTTAGCCTTTGGGGTCAGCAGAAGGTTTTCTTTGTTGGCCTTAGCCTGTCGCTTTGCCTTTGGCTTGGGAACGGTAACTGCCTTTCTCTTTTTCAGTGTGGCAGGCACAGCAGAGGTGAGATGATTCTTTCTTCCATAGAACCGGGGATGCTCCATGTAAGCGGGAGGCACAATGCAGTATCTGGACAATGCCTCAGATAAAGATCAGCAAGTGGTGGGCTATGCAACGTGTACAACCTTTTATGCATGGTGGCCAGGTACAGGTGTTGAAAGTGGGTGGTCTGTTATGTGAGTCATTAACATATAAATACACCATCCATTTTGTGGATTCACTGCACATTGAATACACATCGACTAAACATCGAATACACATTCTTGTGTTTGTATTTCTTTCTACAGTACTCGCAGCAATGCCTGTTAAGAAGATTTCAAAGGATCTCAGCATGAGAATGAAGGAGATGTACACGAGCGGACAACGAATTGCAGATATCCAGCGCTGGTTAACTGCTTCTGGCCTCGTTGTGCCATCAAGCACTGTGTGCTATCATGCACAAGGAAAAAACAGAGACCGCAAAAAGGCACCAAGGGTAACAAATGCGTAAGTACTGTACAGTATACTGTATTTATAAAACTTAACCAAAAAAAATATAGAAAACTGTAGTGTACATCTACAGTATACCGTATTTATATAGTATATTTATTATATTACAACAGTATATACTGTAGTGTACTGTATGTGTGGTCAATTTATATTTTTTGTGCAGCAGTATACACTTTTGGTATATTGCAATTCATCTTACAACGAAATATACAGTATATGATGTGTATTTATTATGATATAACAACAGTATACCGTATTTATATAGTATATTTATTATATTACAACAGTATATACTGTAGTGTACTGTATGTGTGGTCAATTTATATTTTTTGTGCAGCAGTATACACTTTTGGTATATTGCAATTCATCTTACAACGAAATATACAGTATATGATGTGTATTTATTATGATATAACAACAGTATACCGTATTTATATAGTATATTTATTATATTACAACAGTATATACTGTAGTGTACTGTATGTGTGGTCAATTTATATTTTTTGTGCAGCAGTATACACTTTTGGTATATTGCAATTCATCTTACAACGGAATATACAGTATATGATGTGTATTTATTATGATATAACAACAGTATACCGTATTTATATAGTACAACAGTATATACTGTAGTGTACTGTATGTGTGGTCAATTTATATTTTTTGTGCAGCAGTATACACTTTTGGTATATTGCAATTCATCTTACAACGAAATATACAGTATATGATGTGTATTTATTATGATATAACAACAGTATACCGTATTTATATAGTATATTTATTATATTACAACAGTACTGTATACTGTATATTTTGTCTATTTATATTTATAGTACAGCAGTATACATTTTTTGTATATTTATATTTACTGTATATTACAACATTACATGTACAGTATACAATATACAGTACATTTTATATTGCTGCATATTAATAACACAATATAATTTCTTTGCATTGTAGGGAGACTACTCTTCTGGTGGACAGAATAAGTGAGGAGAATGATGAGAGGAGCGCATTAAGGGTTAAAAACACTCTTCAGGAAAACCACAATCTGACTGTATCCGAGAGCAGCATAAAGAAGATGAGACGCAGAATTGGATGGAAATATGGACGTGTGAGGTTAGTAGTGGACAGTACAGGAGGTACTGTACTGTAAAGTAAAAATGTTGTTTTGCAAACTGTACTGCGCTGTGACGCTAACATTTTTTATTCATTGTCATTACAGAGCGTACCCCATGATACGGGACGCAAACAAAATCAAAAGAGTGCTCCAGGCCCAGGCATGGATCGACAGCGGTGAGACTTTCCAGGATTGCATCTTCACTGATGAGTCTACTGTGTCGCTGGAGAGATTTGCAAGATTTGCGTTCCACAAAAAAGGCCGCATAACTTTGAAGCCACGGCCAAAACACCCTGTGAAGCTGCATGTGTGGGGTGCCATCTCTAGGCGTGGACCGGGATGCATTGTCGTCTTTGAAGGTACAATTTCTCAAATATAATGCCGCCTAATGCACTGTACTTGACTAGTGTTGCCTTACCGTATGCACTGTACTGTACTATTGAGCACTTTTCTTTTCTTGCTATAGGAATCATGAATAAAGATTTCTTCCAAGACAACATTGTGCCCGTGATAGTGCGATACATCACACAAGACTTTCCCAATGGTCATCGCTTTTACCAGGACAATGATCCCAAGCACACCGCGTCGACGGCGCATATCCTTGAGCGCGGCATCAACTGGGTGAAGACGCCAGCGGAGTAAGTGTAGTAGACCGTGTCCCATTTATATGTTCCCCACTGTTTTTACTGTGTACTCTATCTCTTAAACTAATTGTCCTTTCTTTCCAATCACAGATCACCAGACTTCAATCCGATCGAAATGGTCTGGCATCAGCTGAAGGACCACATCCGTAAAGTGGCGAAACCCTCCAAGAAGGACGAGTTGTATACAGCCATAATGAGTTTTTGGAACGATGTACTCACCGAGGAACGATGCAATAAATATATAGACCATATTGCCACTGTGTTGCCCATTGTCATCGCGCGCAATGGACAAGCATCAGGAAAGTAGTACAGTGCTGTAGTATTGTACAGTAGGTACACTATGATACAGGTAAGTATGGCACAGATTTTAGCTTTCCCAATAGTCAGAGTTTACAGTAGTTCCAGTATACAGTACAGTAGACTAGTTTGACATACTACAGTAACTGCCTACTAACTGCTCCATTTTTTCTTTCCAGAGAAAGCTGCACCAGCCACCTACTGTACAGTAGGTCTACCATAATACAGTACGCACATACAGTACAGTACAGTAACTGAACAAAGTTTTTGTTTTCTTGTCGTTCCAGGAAAAAGGGTGCACCAGAGGGGAGGGGGGGCCTTGTGTTCGTCAAATCTGCTTGTGCAGTCAAATGTACAGTATATAAACAGCAGTAATGATGTACACAAAACCTCTCCTCTCTCAATGAACTACTGTACCGCAGACACAATGAGGATACTGTTACAGTATGAAGGGAAAAAGAACAGGATGGGTTATTTAACATTACAGTATACTGTGCAATATTTATACTGTATATTTATATATACTGTATTTTTATTCTAAAGGTATTCGAGAATGTACTCTACTAGATGAGGACCTGGTGACTTTCAACACTCTCAGACACACAGAAAGGATTATTTCACATCACTGTATATTTATCCTGTATATTTTCAGTAATTTAGAAGCAGTGGCTGTTCTGAACAGCCCAGGGCCAGATTAACAAAACAATGGCTTGGATTGGATTAGCCAGACGATTGATGCTTGGCCAGGGAGGGATTAAAAACTCTAAGGGAGGGGGTGGGTGGTGTAGCTGTAGGATTGTACTGTGTCAGTATTTCCAACGCCAGGTCACCCTAATAATTGCATGAATAAACCCCCAAAGACAAGGCCCAAATATACTAGTACAGTATACTGTACAGTACTGTAAAGTATGTATTATTGTGTGTTGATGTTTTGAATTGCTGTTAACTTGAAAAGTTTCACCATTGTATTGTACTGTATTTGTAAATAAAAGTATTTTGTGGCGACTTCAGCAATAAAAGAACTGGTTAATTTATCTCACATAAAGTACGTGAATACGACCGCAATCACCATTGTACAGTAAATGGGTGCATAGGATGGAACGACAGGTGCTAAAGGGGTATAAATATGATACTGTATTTATCAGTATTGATCAAAGAGAATTGATCAGAAGGATTCCCCTTATAAAGTATACAGCACTCTATTGTCATTCATACAGTACAGTATACTGTAGTAAAAGGTAGACAACACATGGTCTTGCAGTACAGTATACTGTATTACTAAAAATCTGTCAGGTTGACCAGAATCACTGCGGATATCGGAAAATAATACAATTTTATTAATTCTACGTACTGTATATAAGGGGAATCCTTCTGATCAACTCTCTTTGATCAACACTGATAAATACAGTAATTTATCTCACACTCAGTACTACAAACTGCTTTTTGCTTGCAATAAACAAACAAACAGGGAAGCGCTACTGTATACTGTATGAGTTAGGATCAGGCCCAGCAGCCACTTTATGTTGAAAACCACATATGAAATGAGCATAAATTTGCATGAATAATTACACAAAAATATATAAAATAAATAGCACAAGTCTCTGACAGAGAGAAATTGTCCAGGTGGTGTGGATACAGGTTAATGCCCCTGTCTGATAGGACAGACTCGGGCAAGAATGGCCTGTGAGAGGTGAATATCCAGAATGGTAGCTGGGATGGAAAGCGCTACCAACTGTGCAGGTATTGAAGTGTGTAGAAATGGGAAGGTGCCGTAGGCATCAAATGTGGAAAGCGCTCACCCAGACTTCATACACTGCGCTTTTTGCTTGCATACTGCAAAGCCGCAAGACCAGCAACATTGTAAAAAAAGAGCAAAAAAAGAGCAATGAGCGCGAAATTGGCGTGGGAACTTCTGTTCTAGGGCCCCTAGAAATAATATTCTTTATTTTATTTATAAACTCACATTTATATATAAAGTATATATTTATTTCTCTTCATGTATTTATTTATATTTATTTATTAATTGTGGAGCTGCTGTGCGTGAGGGGCCATGGCCAGGATGGGGGGGGGGGGGGGTAACGGTACAGTATGTGGGTAGGGGGTGAGGGTGGTTAGACCTCACAGTACATTATGCACATTGGGCCCCCCTCCTCCCCACATTTACATACTGTACACTACACGACATCAATGCAGGGAGGGTTTACCAATGCAGGGAGGGTTTACCAATGCAGGTAAGGCTTTAGGCCTTTATATCTCTCTCCCTTCAGTGTAATCTGCTTAACAGAAACATTAGGGGGGGAAGGGGCTTTAGGCCTTTATATCTCTCTCCCTTCAGTGTAATCTGCTTAACACAAACATTAGGGGGGAAGGGGTTTTTAAACAATGCTGCTGTGTATAATGTATAAGGTTTTTTACAATTAGATAGATGTAATCCTTGGTATTGTAAGGGTTAGTTTGTTTTTAAATTGTCTTTTCTGGTTGTTACTTACAGTATATATTGATTTTGGTTTACTTGCTTGGTTAAAATACTGTAGTTAAGTTGACTTGTTTGGAAGTGTTTGTACAGTATTTACTGGTAGAGTAGCTTGCAATTATATTGTTAACATTCATTTGCAGAATGTACAGTACTGTATATGGTGCATAGATTTAATGCTATGCATCATTTACAGTATACA
>NC_134486.1:69268007-69395507 GCF_040206685.1 Ascaphus truei
CCGCGATCACGTGATCGGGACCTTTAAACGCAGAGCACTCAGCACTCAGAAACACAGGCCAGACAGATTTAAACACACACACAATAGGGGGAGGTTTTTTTACATAGCTTGCAGGGAAGTTTAACGCACACACAATAGGGGGATAGGGGGAGGGTTTTTTACATAGATTAGAGAGAAGGCAGGGCGTTTTAAAAGCGAGAATAGGGGAGGGGGTTTTACATAGATTTTATTTATTTATTTAGATTTATTTATTAATTGTGGGGCTGCTGTGCGTGAATTTTTTTTATTGGGGGTGAGGGGGGTGTTTGGCCCTTGGTGTGAGTTTACGACTTGCAGCAGCAGCACAATGAATAAATATAAATAAATAAATAAATAAATAAATGACAATAAATACATTTGAAATACATTTTTATTGATAGTGTACATGTGCAGAGGGTCTCCGGAGCAGAAGCGCACAGGTTTCAGGTCTGGGGACCCCGTGCCCCCCGAGATACAGGCCCCTTTAGGGGGTGCCGGTATCCCTCTGCTCTGCTTGGTTTACAGGCCGCGATCACGTGATCGGACCTTTAAACCAAGCAGAGGGCTACCGGCACCCCCTAAAGGGGCCTGTATCTCGGGGGGCACGGGGTCCCCAGACCTAAAACCAACGCGGTTCAGCTCCGGAGACCCCCTGCACATCTACACTATCAATAAAAATGTATTTCAAATGTATTTATTGTCATTTATTTATTTATTTTTTGGCGGCTGCTGTGTGTGTGTATTTTTTTATTGTGGGTAGCGGGAGGGTGGGTGAATGGGGTATTCGCCCCAACGATGGTTGGGGAGGGCTTGCGGGGGGGGGGGGGGGGGTTGGGGTAGCGGGAGGGCTTAACCCCTTCATGACCGTAGCGGTATTAACTGCTACGATCGTGAAGGGGTTAAGTGCACCCGCAACCCCCCCCCCCTCCCGCAAGTCGTAAACTCACACCAAGGGCCAAATACCCCCCTCACCCATCCCCACTACACACAATAAAGCGGGCACGGTGGGTTAACCCCTTCATTGCCTTAGCGGCTATCCGCTATGGTAATGACGCAGCATTTTCCGTATTTTTAATAATATTGATCAGGAGCAGGGGGGGGGGGTTCCCTGAGCATTAATCATTAATTTCTGGCTCAGGGAACCCCCTGCTCACTGTACAATATTATTAAAATAATGCTTCTTTACCATAGCGCATAGACGCTAAGGTAAAGAACGAGTGTTTATTTATACTGTATATTGTATGTGTTTTATTGATACTGTACATGTGCAGAGGGTCTCCAGAGCAGAAGCGCACAGGTTTCAGGTCTGGGGACCCCGTGCCCCCCGAGATACAGGCCCCTTTAGGGGGTGCCGGTATCCCTCTGCTCTGCTTGGTTTACAGGCCGCGGTCACGTGATCGGGGCTTTTAACGCAGAGCTGGATACCGGCACCCCCTAAAGGGGCCTGTATCTCGGGGGGCACGGGGTCCCCAGACCTAAAACCAACGCGGTTCAGCTCCGGAGACCCCCTGCACATCTACACTATCAATAAAAATGTATTTCAAATAATTTTTAATGTGTGGATGTTTGCGCAGAGAGAGAGCAGCGGATCTCTCTCTGCTGCAAACACATCTCGCCCCCGCCGCCCATACAGTAGTATCATTTATGTATGTGCATATACAGTACAGTACTGTACAGTACTGTATGTTAGGGCTTACAGGGGTTGTTGTTATACAGTACTGTATATATATATATACTGTATACTGCATTACAATTCATTATAGGGGACGGCTTCACAGAGAATAGCTCGCAAGCGCCACCATGTGTATTTTGACGGCATTGCAGTATTGTAACCAGCCGGAATAAAAAGCTTAAATTCCTGCCGGAAAATAACGCAATGCACTCTGGCTGAAAAATATCAGAAACCTGAATACACCCGAGTATACCCGAATTCGCGGGACTAGCCGTGCTCGAATAAAGTGTGTCGCCAGTGTACATCGACCCCCAATACAGGTATTGCCATAGATTGGGATTTATTCTTTCTTTAAGAGGGGAAAATGTGGGTAGTAAGATCTACACTCCTCTATCTTTGAAGAAAATCAGCAACTTGGAAGAACAAGAAAAAAAGTTTATCACCAGGGTTTGAGCAGCCAGAAGCTGTTTATACGATTCATTCTAATTCAATTTTCACTTTTTCTCTTGTACCACAGTCGTTTTAGTCACTAATTGTTGAATTTTAGTATGAAATATGTATTTTCATTTAAGGACTTAGGGCCTCATGCAGTAAGCGACGATTATGTGAAATCGGCAAGCTTATCGATTAGTCATGTTATTGGCGTTTTTCCCTCTCCGTATGCAGTAAGTGCCGAATACATTCAAAATCAACCAGAAAACAAATCCGCCCACTCTCACGATGATGAGCCGATCACACACAGGTGTATCGGCGTGCATGGCGGGGTGCTGTTAGGTTGCACAATCACAAATCTTGCTGAATCAGGCGAAACAAGCATGTTTTTGATTGCGCGCCATATTTAAAGGCAACGTGTACTGCTAATCATTCTCTGTGTTGTTGGGAGTGAGAGAGAGAGAGACGCACAGAGCTGGACGATTGAACATTTGCATATTGACTGAGAGACTTGTTGTGTATTGGGTGAGCTTTGTCCTTTGTTGTTTTGTTTACATCTTTGTCTTGTTTTATATGTGGAAGTGGGTCGTGTGATTGCCTGTACATTTCTTGTCTGTTTTTTGTGAGTGCTGGAAGTATGCCCGCAAAGCGTGGGAAGAGTGATGCTGGTGGGAGTGGGAGTGCTACTCGTGCGAGTACGCGTCGGAGTGAACGTTCTGTTCAGGGGAGTGATGTTGCTGGTGCACCGAGTGGTGTTGCTGGGAGTGGGAGTGCTGTTGTTGGGAGTGGGAGTGCTGGTGCTGCGAGTGGTGTTGCTGGGAGTGGGAGTGCTGTTGTTGGGAGTGGGAGTGCTGTTGTTGGGAGTGGGAGTGCTGTTGCTGTGAGTGGGAGTGCTGGTGCTGGGAGTGGGAGTGCTGTTGCTGTGAGTGGGAGTGCTGGTGCTGGGAGTGCTGGTGCTAGGAGTGTGAGTGCTGGTGCTAGGAGTGTGAGTGCTGGTGCTAGGAGTGGGAGTGCTGGTGCTAGGAGTGGGAGTGCTGGTGCTGGGAGTGCTGCTGGTGGCGCAGTTGCTGATGGGGTGTCTGGTGGTGGCGTGCTTGCTGGTGGCCAGCTTTTGGAGGCTCTTCCATTGGAAGAAGGAGAGTCCAGTCAGCACCAGCCAAGCTCTGACCCTAAACCTGCTCGGAAAAAACGTGTGGAGAAGCCACGTAATCCTCGCTTCAATGACCAGGAAAATAGGGCTCTTGTCACTGGCATTCTGGAGCACTATGACAGTCTCTATGGACATTTAGTAGGTAAGTGTAACTTTACATTTATTATTCAAATACATGTGATCCTAGGTCATCTGAGTTTTGTTCATATGCAAATATGGGTACACAATATCTTTCTATGTTCATTAGTGTGGAAACACAGCTTTTTATCATGCCTTACAAGGACAAATAAACACAGGCGGTCAATTTGCCAGAACTGCATACAATATGAATGCAACCTTGCTTACATGTATAGGTTTAGTAGTCAATGCTCATGTGCTGCACATATTACACATAAAACAGCATGTTTGCTATCTCTTGGAACAGCTAGCAGTGTAGGAAACTGGTGCTTATATTATTATTAATTTACCTCATATCTTTTATATGTTTTTCAAGGGCGGACAAGTGCAGCAAGCAAAAAAGAAATGTGGGACACAATAGTCATTGGTGTCAATGCCTGTGGGAATAGTGTCAGGGACAAGTATCATTGTCGGAAAAGATTTGATGATATTAGGTCCAAATTGAAAAAGAAAATACAAGACCAACGCGTGCATGCTACTGGCACTGGAGGTGGGCCCACACCACAACGTCTCATATTGACTCCATTGGAGGAGCTGCTTCGGCCAAAATTACTTACCGTCGTCGTGGAAGGCTTGGCTGGTGACCGTGACATTGGAATTTATCCGTCACAATTTCCAGCAGGTGATAAATATTACTGTACTAGGCGTGTCGTTGCTTACAGTTATTTTGCATATTTACACTGCTTTTTATACTGTCTTCACAATATAAGCATACCTGCATCTATATATGTATATGTCTGATTCTGTATATATATATCTCAAAATAGACATATATGTAGTAGTCCTACTAAAAGCAGTAACTAATATAGCACGTGCCATTGCGTGCTCATTTACATGTGAATTCCCAAAATGCATAGCTGCAGTGGAAGCAATTGATGGTGGGCGAAGATGGGGAACAACAGGGTAGTACACGTGTAACACATGTTCATGAGAAATTATTAGTAGCTACAGGTACAGAACAGAAATATGTATCATATTATTGTGTATTTTATTGATTTTACTCCGACAAACATGACATTACTGCCTATTTTAAGCATGCATCAAAGAAATTGCATGTAACGGCCTACAAACATCACTGGCACTAACACATCTATAGTTGCTTATGAAAAGGTCCATTTTTGCTTTATGTCATATACAGACAGCATAATGAGGCACACGTATCATATGTTATGTCATTGTTTTCATAACTTAAACACTGCAGATGACTACTTAGCTCATCTACCATTGTGTTAAAGCAGCTGCAATTAATATCTCATCACAGCATACACTTCAACAGAGGGGGTGGGGTTCAGCACACACACTAATTACAGCCTCATTTCACGGTCAACTTAGTTCACACCATTTGCACCTGTTTCAAGTCATTGAAAGGTGTGGCTGATTAGGCTTTTTGGGGAAGGGAATACCTTTCTTACAACCTGAATAGCACAACTGAAGTTAATCACACTCATTTGAAAGCTTAACTCTAGCTACTAAATGCCCCAACAACTCATTACTTATCAAAGCGTACGTCACACATTAGTTCACTCATATCTATAGTTGAACTACTATGAAAGACACATTATCACACACTGCATGTGTTGTCTTGTTGAGTCACAGCCACATTCAGGTGTGCCACATCTTCGATTAATGTACCACACATATCCTCTACCAAAAACAACACTTTTTGCAATATGACCACCTTCATGATAACCATTGTGAATGGTCATCTCATGATAGTTATGTACATTATGATACTGATATCACTACACAACATATGATTTTTATGTACTCATTTAATCTATTTATCCTCACGCATTACTGCAGAAACATAGTATGTTGTATGTTAGGGAACTCAAAAATTCTAAGTACACAGGCATGTACAGTGTTATTACAACTATTTATGTTCACTTTCACACACATTTTCGGTTAAGGAACTGATGTTGTTAGTTAATCATAAATACAGAACATACAATAAGTGTTTGTTCAATATTTACACATGTAAATGTAAAACTTATGTTATTGTTATATATAGTTGCCCCTGGAGGACATGTGTCACCTGAGATGGAACAAGTGTCTTCACCTGGGTCAGCCAGCTCAACACTACTAGAAGGTGAGTGTATCATTTGCTGGCCATATAATATGTGCTCTTCTATATGTTATGTTGTCATGTGCATTATTTGTTTTGCACATCTTCTTTAAATAGGATTACTTAGTGTCAGTGAAAATTAAGTGTAAGGCAACATGTATTGTGTTAGTGATGTTAATTATCATGTAGGACTTCTGAGTTTAGAGCAACTTTTCATTCATTCATATTTCATACTGAGTCCAAACATTATTCGTAAGTCAAGGTAGTTTTTAATGAGGTTATAAAACGTATGCTAACATGTTAGGTGTTACTTAGGACACAGTACAATTACATAGTAACACAGCATACATTAACATGCCATTTAATAATGTGTACATTTCTTTTTAGAACATCATGGTGATGAGGATGATGAGTATGATGAGGATGACGCCACAGAAGAGACTGAAATACAATCATGTGACCATGAAGAGGTGCCAATAGAAACTGTTGTACCGCCAAATCGTCCATCAACTTCCACATACGATGCAATTGTAGCTTCAGAGGGAAAAATAGTGGACGCAGAAAATCGTCGCCATTCAGACATGATGACAGTGCTGGAAAGGATGATTGGACTGCAGGAAGAAACAGTATCACAATTGGCACATCTCCACAGAGTCTTCATTGAAGTGCCTAAACAGTTGCAAAAAATCAACACCTCATTCGAAGCATTAGTTGTTCAGCAAACACAAGCTAATTACTGGAGAATGACTAATGTACCACAATTCAACACCTCCCAGCCAGGATCTGTTCATGCAGGTCAGTTTTCACCACATTCATCTGATATTCATTCACCAGGCCCAAATGTTACCGGTCAAGTAGCAGACATTGCTGTGCAGGTTCCTGATGACATCCTACCGCTGCCATCTGTACAAATTCAGCAGCAGACACCTACAAAGGAGGCGACAAAAACAAAACAAGACACACATGAAACAGACCAACCATCACTTGTGCAGTGTCTACCAACTTGCTCACATGTGTCACTGGGCACAAGCCCTGTCCGTGAACAGTCACTACCCAAAAGCCCTGTAGGTGAGTCGCTGCCCAAAAGCCCTGTAGGTGAGTCGCTGCCCAAAAGCCCTGTAGGTGAATCGCTGCCCAAAAGCCCTGTAGGTGAATCACTGCCCACAAGCCCTGTAGGTGAGTCACTGGCCACAAGCCCTGTAGGTGAGTCACTGGCCACAAGCCCCGTAGGTGAACAGTCACTGGCCACAAGCCCTGCCCGTGAAGTGCCAGAGGCCACTCAAAGTGGCTCTGTTGTGCCTAAAGTTGGTGGCAAAAGAAAAAGGAAAATTCAAGAGACAACAAGCAGGCCTGTTACTCGCTCGCAAAAGGAACAAAAAAAATAAATGTTATAATTCAGAAAATATGTCTTTGGCCTTGTTTTGTTGACTTCAGATTATCTAATTACTATTGTATGTATGCTGAAGACTGTGTTGTTTCCAAACTTTCAACTATGTTCTTGTACACGTGAAGTTTTGGAAATGTTAACACTCATAATTAATTGTGTTATAAATATTTATGTTGTAATCGTCTGTTCAGTAATGGTCCACCAGGAGCCAGTTGCTAAGTTTAGAGAAGCTGCCATTGACTTTGCAGCAAAACATTGCATTTGGGTGTGTTAATTGATGTAAGAATTGCATATGCATATTAGTCACATGCAATTATTAAAACACCTAAGTAAGTGCAAACATCTTTCTTGTACGTGTACAGCAGGATTATGTGTAAATTATTACTTACCTTTGCCTTGCTTGGCCATTGTAATTTTGTCCTTTAATCAGTTGTGTGTTCGTTTCTATAACATCTCAGAATGTATAATAATATATATACACACACACACACACAAACACACACTGAGTGAGTGTGAGTGTGAGTGTTTGAGTGTGTATATATATATATGTATATATGTGTATATATATATATATGTATATATGTGTATATATATATGTATATATGTGTATATATATATGTATATATGTGTATATATATATGTATATATGTGTATATATATATGTATATATGTGTGTATATATATATATATATATGTGTGTATATATATATATATATATATATATATATATATATATATATATATATATATATATATATATATATACTGGTATACACAAACTAATACACTTCATGCTTCCTTGTGAAAGCACACTATTTTAATAATACAGGCCTAATGTTTGAGAAATATCCTAAGTATGAGACTCTAACAGTATTGTGCTTAAACAAATGTTTATTACTTAATTCAATCATGTTTCTCACCATTTAAATAGGTTTCATACAAGGTATACTTAATGCCATCAATGTTGTGTGTACTCCTGCAATATAAAAAAAAATAAAATATTATATATAAATATATATATATTTTTATAAGAGATATATTTATATATATATATATATATATATATATATATATATATATATATATATATATATATATATATACACACGTATTTAAACTCATGCAGACAGGGAGTTAACCAGACTTTCACATACACACAGAAATGTAAGCGGGGAAAAAACATTTCTTTTTGCAGGTGTGTTTTTACTGATATGCCTGGCTAAGAAATATTTTCACACACTGGTCTTTGTTAGTTTTCAAAAAAACACTATGTGAACGCATTCACAGTCTAGGGATGTTTTTCACAAACGAGATAAAAGAAGGAGAAATGTTTCTCCCACAGTCCCATATCACGAACCACAACTGTTAACCCAATTAGACAAACAAATCCAATTGGCGTTTGAAATAAGGAGTCAAAGTAGTTACTTTTGTTGACCTTGACAAGGAAAAACAGGAGTTTGTTAGCCATTCAGCACATTCATTTTGATGAGCAAATAACACAGACCTGCACACAGCTTTTGTGCTACTCAGACATGGCTGATGAATTCGTTAACAATATTAATCCCCTTTTAGGGTATAAGTACATGATCTGTGAAGCCATCTTGAACAGTCGCGGACAGAAAGCAAGCACACGCCAAATCGATGATTTCATTCGAGCAAAATATCCTTATTACCAAGACCGTAAGCATGCACGGAATTTTAATTCCTCAATAAGATTCACTTTATCAAGTAATGACTTTTTTGAACGTGACCAGGATAAGCTACAACACACCTATGGTTTCTGGAAGATTGCCCCGGAAAAACAATTTCTCCTGAAAGACGGCACTTATATTGTCGTGAAAGGCATATTTATTCCTAATGGCAATAGCAATGTATCCGCTACTACTGATCCCTTTGAATCGATACGTGCTGCAATATCTGCAGCCTCCATTCCTGAAACCCACATTGTACAAGAACAAAAGTACTATGATTATGTACCAAGCCTTTCAGCTGAAATTGCATTGGAATGGGAACCGGAAGAAATGAACCTACCTCCCGACCAATTATTTGAAGAAAGCAGTGGCGATTCCTATGAGCGCATCCTGGAGGAGATATGTGCCATACTGGATTCAGCGGTTGGGTTAAGCGTGGATGAAAATGGCTTGCATTTCTGGAGCGACCAGTTGCAGCCAGGCGAAGAGTTAATTCTAGAAGAATGGTAAATATAACAATCGTTATGCGTTGACTCTGCGTTTAAATTTTTTTTTTTTTTGTAACCACCATTTTCACTTTCAATGCGTGGATACAGCGTAACATTGCAGACTGCATAACATGTAGCGATCACAAACAAATTGTTTCCTAATACAATATAGTAGGACCTGAAAGAGTAGTACACATTGCTGACGGAATAAATATACGTACTTTCCTATCCCTTTAAACATATTAGCAACATTTTACCATTACTCTAACACATACCTGTTTTGTTATCATGCAACATCTACAACATTGAAAACCGGGTCCACCACGTATGACGTGGGACCCTTGTCATGGGCCAAGGCGTCCTTAAAAAGGATTAGTGATGTAAGTCCCGCCCCCAAGCGACGTGCGCGCCTCAAAGCCTATTGGCTGTCATGTTTTGTTATAGTAACGGTAACTGCAGTGTGTGATGCGTGCGGCTCAGTGTTTGTAGGCGTACCCTGGGCGTTAGCCGAATGTTAATTGAGTGGGAGGAGTGTTAGCGTGCGTTTCACGCTGGCTTAACATGACGTCACACGTATTGCATTTGCGCATTGTGTTATCGGCCGTGCTTTCTGTCCAAACACGTCTGTTTAAAAAGAATACAGATGTACTCGTTTAGAACGAATGTAGTTTCATATTCATTGTATTTGAAATAAAGATTTTATGTTTAATGGTATTTTCAAGATGTATTGAACGCACAACGTACGCTTTGTTTTGCGCATGCGCTAACAGTTAGTGCAGCCAAGCGTGAAGTGCGTGCGCACACTAAGATGTGCGCGCACATTTTTCAGTATACAGGCAACGTTCACATCATATACATAGTTATGCCTGCTACAAATTTAAAGAAACATTACATACTGATGTACACTTGTAGTTCTAACATATAAGTGAGTGACGTGTGTATGTACACAATCATATAGAGCTGTGTAATGCGTTGTCACGGATACATATATAGTAAGGTGCCATATTTGACCATCATATGTTTGCTGTATTTCAGAGATGTCGGGGAAGATACAATCGGATCAATGTATGATTTCAGAAGAGTCTACCTTTATATGAGATGATTGTGAGGAGGAGCCACCGACTACTATACTACATATGGAACTAATTTTATATTGCTTGCAGCGCTTATTAACAAACAATTAAAAATGTGATACCCTTATGCCTATATTGCTTAAGCACTTAATTAACATAATGATGTTGCAAAAGAGTGCCTCATGAATTTTTATTGAGTGTTCTTTAATGACTACTAACATTTTATGACATGGTGTGTTTTATATATAACAACCATTCCCACTCTGCTAACACATTTGTGTATTCTAATATGTAATGGAACGTATGACTGTCGAAACTATGTAACAATAATAATAATAATATGAGCATGTTCATGTATAGGGCTGCTAGTTGTACGCAGCGATTTACAGACACATGTTTCAGCCTGAGGTCCCTGGCCCGTGGAACGTACAAATGTTTTTTTGCCGCATGAGGCACAGGGAGATAAAGTGACTTGGCCAAGGTCACAAGGAGCCCACACCGGGAATTGAACCAGACTCCCCTGCTTCAAACTATCAGTGCCAGTGTGTGTCTTTACTCAGTGAGCCACTCCTTCTCCCAATGTAAAGGACACTTACAACCAAGTAGCCATTTATTTTTAAAATCTCTTGTTACATGGGTATGTAGATAAAATGGTTTGGGACTGTAGCAAATAATGTTAGTGGCCAGATGTTATGGTCCCCTCCAATGCATGATGTTCTGAATATGACATCACCATCATGTTATGAAGTACGTTTCTGTGTATATTTCATTAACCTAACTAACTATAGTTTACTGTGTTTATTAATCGTTTAGAAATACATAGTATAGTCAATATGATGATATAAGCTACCATAATAAAGCTGGTGTTATCATTTGTCGGTGTTATACATGGATCCTACACCAATTGATAGAGACACAAACAGTTGTCTTAAAAAGTGTGTCTATGCTAGTGATGAATGTGCTCCCGTAAGTAAACAAATAAGTACAGTTATCCCCTTTTCTCCAACCACCTCTATATTACATTAATGGAAATTATAAGGAAACATACATAAAATGTGATGAAATGTGAGTAATCATTTTGTAATACAATGCACATGAAAGCTCAAGAGTAGCTAAATGCATATACATGATACAGAAAGTACATATATGTAACATTTGTGTTTAAACCAATATGTTGGGTTTTTAGTTCCAATAATTATAGGAAGATTGAGGTAGGCACATCTTATGAGAGATGTCAGCAAATATACATACCATGATCAGTCATACTGGAGATATACCTATAATGCAAAGGAACAATATATAAATTGCAAACATTGACATGCCATCTTCAGTACCGTAAACAACACAGCAAAGTGTGTATTTGGTGTTAAATGTACAACACCATGTATATCTCATGACATTAAAAATGTAAATCAGCCTGGTGTACACATCATATGGATGTACATGTTACACTGCACCAATAACATTGTATGTAAGCATACTAGAAGCATGAATGATTATGGGCATAATATGTGTTTTGTCTTAGCATAAGGAATAACACAATGCTACAATATTATTGCTTTGTTACCCAAGTTGTATTCACATACACACAACTAAAGTACAATTGAAGAGGGATTATATAACCTGTGCAACAATAACATACCGGTGCCACATCCCTTTGTGCACACAGCAGAGAAAAGAAAGGTGTGCAACCCATATTCATCTGTGTCCTAACAGAAGGTTATATAAAGAAACATTATTGTTAATATAACATAATTAAACTATAAAAGTAGTACTAGGAACATATGAGTTTGTACTTACAAGAAAAAAATGAATTGATGAGATTCTGTCGTGTCTGGCCACCACTGGCTGTTTGTTCATTTTCAGCAGCTACATGGGTGGGATGCTCGTCTACCAAAGCCTCAGCTAGGTCTGACTGTACATTGTGCCTGAGTGCAACATTGTGCAAAATGCAACAGGCAAGGATAATATCAGACACTTTTTGAGGCTTGTATAGAAGAGCCCCACCAGTTCTGTCCAGACACCTAAATCTGGTCTTGAGTAGGCCAAATGTCCTCTCTATAACAGATCTTGTAGATATATGGGCTGCATTGTACCTGTCCTCTGCTTCAGTTTGAGGGTTTAGCACCGGAGTCAAGAGCCACGGCCTAATTCCGTATCCTGAGTCACCTATAATGAATGGAGCACACATAAGCTGACATTAGTGATCAAATTGTACAATGCCAACATTCCTAAATCAACATGTGTTTTGTGTTAGAACATGTAAATATGTACTCACCCAGCAGCCAACCAGGTTCAAAATGTCCCTCTTCGAACGCATGGAAGACTGAAGAGTTCCTCAGGATAGAGGAATCGTGACTGGAACCAGGGAACTTGGGTACCACATGCATTATCCTCATCGTGGCATCACATACCACCTGTACATTGAGTGAATGGTAGTGCTTCCGATTGCGGTACACATGCTCACTCTGACTAGGTGCAATCAAAGCAACATGTGTGCAATCGATTGCACCCAGCACACATGGTATCCCTGCTATATTATAAAAGCCAGTCCTGACTTCCAGCCACTCTGTCGCCTCTGTAGGAAAATGAATATAATTCCTAGCGCGTCTATTGAGTGCATAGAGAAACTGGGTCAAGGCCCGCGAGAATGTAGATTGCGAGACCCCGCCCACTATGCCCACAGTTGTCTGGTATGACGCGGAAGCAAGATAATGTAATGAGCACAGCATTTTAACAAGCCCAGGGACTGCACGACCTCTGGCTGTGAAAAAATCTAAATCCCCCCTTATCTCCTCATAAAGAGCTAAGATTGCTGCTGAACTCAAACGATAGCGACTTACAATCTCCTCCTCACTCATCCCATCTAACAGGGTTCTCTCCCTGTACAGACGCGGACGAGGCACAAGTTGTCTCCTCTGTCTTCTCCTCTGATCTCCTGTCCCTCTACCTGTCCCTCGGCCTGTCCCTCTCCCTGTCCCTGTCGTATCCGCGTCACTGTCACTGTCCCTCGGTGTGTCCCTCCCTTGCCCTATATGATTGTCTTCATCATCAAGCATGTCATAGAAAAGAATGTTCCTGCGTCTCCTAAACATTCGCAACATTTTGAAATGAGTAGCTGTGAATGAGCAGGTAATGTGCGTCCTTTAAATAGGTATGTGATGATGTCAGGTGACATAGTAAAATGCAAGGTGTTACATTAACATAATAAAGTACTTCTGTGGCAAGCTGTGTGCACTTGTTGTTCTAAGTATTTGTTGTGTGTATTCTGCAGGGAATGATGATATTTGGCAATGATGTGACGTGAAGCTTTGTACAAAGATTGCTTGCAAATAAATAGTTGCATGTGCAATGCATGTAACACTTGTGAACGCAAGAGTCAGTCATGTAATGAGACAAAAAGGCTGAGATTGACGTGGGAAAAGTTTTGTGTAACATGTGTAATTATCCATGTTATTGTGACATGTTGGCAACAATGAATAGTCGTGTGCATATGCATGCATTTGTGTAAGGAGGATAGTTGGTATAGAATGAGTTTACAAGGTGTCCCAATGATGAATTACTGTACATGTGTGTATAAGTTAGGTTGAAGTGCTTGTAATGCAACGGTTACAATGTAAACATGCAATGTGATTGAGCGTCCAATAAGTGACGTCATGAAAATAGGGAGGACCCAAAAGTATATGTAAACATGAGAAGACAGATGTACATGAACGTTTAAAGATGCGTGTCACATTACAAGCATTGTGTAATGTAAAGGAAGATGAATATACTGTGTATGAGTGACATGTGTGACATGTGTGACATCATGTAAATAATTGTCGCTGAGTTGAGTAAAATGTGTGATATGATGTGAGGTTCTCCTTTAAGAGTGTAGTATAGTATTTTCCCTTGCCACATCATCACATGATGAGTAATGTGACCCGCAAATGCTGAAAACATGTAAAAGTCGAATGTTATGCAAATAAGACACATCAGCTGTGACACAATGCAGGGAATGCCCCCACACTGTAATGCAAATCCCCCTTGTATTGTGAGCAATGAAACGTAAACAGTACTATACTGTTATACGTCCCCGCTCCATTGACTTCCATTGATGTACAGAAGATGTTTTTTTTCTAAGTGCCGTTCCGGCAGCCTTAGCGATCGTTCTCCCGTCCAAACTGCCAACTTTAGTTGGCGGGAGAAATCGTCCATAACATCTCAATTTCGTAGTGCCGATCAGCCCCGATAAGCTGTTTTTTTTGTTGAATCCAGCCGATTTAAAAAAGTGGCGATCAGTGTCGAAAACAGGCTTATCGGCAGGCGACTGGCCATAACCAAATTATCGGCTCCGAAACCTGGCGATATGAAGCACTTATCGGCGCTTACTGAATCTCAAACCCAATTTTGGCTATAACATGGCCATATTTCCCTTATCAACGCTTACTGCATGAGGCCCTTAGTCCTAGAATTCTTTAGTATTATTTAACACGGGTTATTGTCACCTAGACTGTTCCTGGACACTTTTTGTGTGTTTACTTCACATGTAGTATACAGCTAAAAATACTGTGTAATGCTAAAATGCATTGTGCCCCAAATAAGGAGGAGCTCTGGTGTGTGTGTATATGTTAATGGAAACTGAGGTCGGGCTGATGCAAGTAAACACATTGCAAGGACCTATCTCTCCTGGAGAAAGGAACAGACGCCGTTCAGAAGACCTCTGTTTGTATTGCGGGAATGAGGGACACTATCTTGCTGATTGCCCAAATAAGTCCAGGTGGTTCTCTTTTCAGAGCCCTAGGAGAAATCAGCTGCATGCCATTTCCATGACTGTTCTCTCTGCCTCTCAAAGTAAAAGTAACCCTCCTTCTCTACATCCACACCTCTTGGTCCCTTTCATAATCGAGAAGGGAACAAACACATCCTTTTTCAACCACAGTAATGGTCGACTCGGGGGCGGCAGGGAATTTCATGGACATTCAATTTGCCAAGAGCCATTTGGTACCCTTTATTGAACAACAAGCTTGTTGTATACATTTGCCATGCTCAATAGTTCTCCTTTTTGACACTTACTGCACCGACACACTTTATTCGAGCAAATACCCAGTATGTACCTGGCAGATACCTGGAATGCGCCACTCCTCACCTCTGACAAGCCCCGTTGCGTTTGCCTTCCCAGCCTGGGTTCATGCCTGGCTGACGGGCGGCTGATCTGTTAAATGATAATGATTAGGATTTAATAGGCTGCAATGCTTCGCGTGTCTACCAGATGGCATAAATTCATGAATTGTAATGCAGTATATATATATATACTGTGCAGTATTGCAGCCAGTGGGAATAAAATGCTTCAATCCCTGCCTGGAAAATAACCCAATATACTCAGGCAGAAAACAGTCACAAACCTCAATACACCCGGGTATACCCGAATTCGTGGGACTAGCCGAGCTTGAATAAAGTGTGTCGCCAGTGTATATAATATATATTTTGTGGTGGCTCAGGGGTTCTTAAAATGAGCTTTCTGGGGTTCTGTGTGTTGTTTGTACCCTTTACTGCCAAGGAATCACCAGAAAGGTTGGAAGCAGTTGATGGTTCTCTTTTGAGCTCTTGACCTCTTTCCCATGAAACCAGTAATTTAACAGTAATCATGGATCCCAATCATCAGGAGAAGGTTTCATTTAGCCTTATTCCTTCACCTTTGTTTCCGGTGATTCTAGGAATTCCATGGCTCATGATCCACAACCCAATAATTGACTGGAAGACCAAGATACTCACTTTTCCCTCAGAGCATTGCCAGCTAGCCTGCCTACCTAAGACTCCTACACCAGAGTGTATGGGAATACATACAATTTCTTCTTCACAAGAAAGTCTACTGTCAACTCCATTCTATGAGTTTTTGGATATGTGTGACTAGAAGAATGCAGATACGTTTCCCCCACATTGTTCCTACGACTGCCCCATTGAACTATTACCGGGTGCTGCCATTCCTTTCAGGAGAATCTACTCCCTCTCAGAACCAGAATTTAAGTTTCTCAATGACTACCTGCAGGAGAACCTGTCGAAGTGGTTCATCCGACCCTCTACTTCCCCGGCAGGTGCTGCTCTCTTCTTCGTGGGAAAGAAAGACAGTTCTCTACGTCCCTGTATTGACTATCGGGAACTAAATAAGATCACGGTGAAGAACAGGTATCCATTACCTTTGATTCCCAAACTTTTGGAAAGAACAAGATCTTCACCAAATTAGATCTCCGAAGGGCCTATAATTTGGTCCGCATCCGACGAGGTGACAAGTGGAGACAGCTTTCCAAACCCGTTATGGACACTATGCATACCTGATGATGCCTTTTGGGCTCTATAATGCATTACATTCCAGCATTTACTCAATGATGTTCTCCGAGAGTTACTGGACCGATTCATAGTGGCATACCTGGATGATACCCTAGTCTTCTCAGATAACATCATGGATCACCAGAAACATGTCCGGATTGAACTACAGCATCTCAGAAAGCACAAATTGTACATCAAATTAGAAAAGTGCAATTTTGAAAAGATCAGCATGCAATTTCTCGGTTATGTAAACTGCCCTGAGCATTTGAGTATGGACCCAGGCAAGATTCAAGCCGTGGTGGAATGGCCAATTCCTCGAAATAAGAAGGACATTCAAAGATTTGTGGGCTTTGCTAACTTCTATAGACATTTTATTAAAAAAAAACTCTCTGGCGTTATTGCCCCAATCACCTGACTCACACGGAAAGAATTCCTCTTCAAATGTTCTTCTGAGGCGGATGTGGCATTTGAACAGTTGAAGTCACTTTTCACATCTGCCCCATCCTCATTCATCCGAATCCAGTACTACCATTTGTCATGGAGTGGATGCATCTGACTCCGCTGTTGGTGCCATTCTGTCACAAAGAATTGGACCCAAGATGATCCTTCATCCATGCGCTTTCAATTCGTACCAATTGTCAATAGCTGAAAGAAATTATGACATCGGAAACAAGGAACTTTTAGGGATAAAAGCCGCATTCTCAGGGTGGAGGCATTTACTTGAGGGGGCCAATCACCTTGTTACTGTCTTTCGGATAACTGGAACTTAGAATTAATTCAATCTGCAAAGAGACTGTCTGCGCGACTAGCAAGGTGGGCTCTATTCTTCGCAAGATTTCAGTTCCACATCTCTTACCGCCCTGGCTTCAAGAATGGGAAGATAAAGAGCAGGAAGAAACTATTCTACCAAAGAAAATGTTTCTGGGCGTCACGTTTTCCGCCGATCTCCTCGCACGAATTAAGTGAGCCTAGTCAAACGACTCTTTTCTTAATAAACCTCCACTGGAAGCTGAACTATTTCTGTGATGGTCTGTGGAACTGTAAGGACCGTCTGTTCATCCCTAAGGAGGTAAGATTAGAAGTGCTCCAATTAATGCATGAGTCCCGACCCACTGGTTACCCAGGTGTCCTCAAGACACAGAAACTATTGTCATGCTCTTTTTTGTGGCCCAAATTATCCCAAGATGTTAAAGACTATGTCCTCTCCTGTGAGACCTGTGCTAGGACAAGACTCCTCGAGCATCCCCTGTGGGTTTGCTGCAGCCGCTTCCGATTCCTATTCGTCCTTGGTTGTCCAAATCAATGGATTTTATTGTTGACCTACCCAGATATAGTAGACATGATACCATCCTTGTAGTAGTGGATCGACTTACAAAAATAGCTCTCTTCATTGCTGCACAGAATCTCCCTTCAGCAGACCAGACAGCCAAGTTGATCTTTAAAGAAGTATTCCGTCTTTACGGGGCTCCAGGTGAAATGATATCTGATAGAGGGGTGCAATTCACTTCAAGATTTTGGAGGAACTTTGTTCCTCTCTAGGAATTTGTTTACATTTATTGTCTGGCTATCATCCACAATCCAATGGCCAGACCGAAAGGACCAATCAGAACTTGGAACAATACTGTTTTGGAACACTGTTTTGTTTGCCATCTCCAGGATGACTGGATGGACTTTCTACCTCTAGCTGAGTTTTCGTACAATAACTCACATCATTCCTCAACACAGACGAGTCCTTTCTTCTCAAATTTTGGATTTCATCCAACATTTATTCCTCGTTTCCATCTTCGGGTCCCATTCCGGCAGTTACAGAGAAACTTGAGATGCAGTGAGATGTCCAAGAGACCCTCAAAGGGACTCTTCGTGAGGAGAGTATGACACAAAAAAAGCAGCAGACAACACCGCAGACCCTCCCCAGAGTTTCACATTGGGGATAAAGTCTGGCTGTCATCCAGAAATCTAGGATTATAGGTTCCAAACATTAAATTGGGACCGATTCATAGTGGCATACCTGGATGATACCCTAGTCTTCTCAGATAACATCATGGATCACCAGAAACATGTCCGGATTGAACTACAGCATCTCAGAAAGCACAAATTGTACATCAAATTAGAAAAGTGCAATTTTGAAAAGATCAGCATGCAATTTCTCGGTTATGTAAACTGCCCTGAGCATTTGAGTATGGACCCAGGCAAGATTCAAGCCGTGGTGGAATGGCCAATTCCTCGAAATAAGAAGGACATTCAAAGATTTGTGGGCTTTGCTAACTTCTATAGACATTTTATTTAAAAAAAACTCTCTGGCGTTATTGCCCCAATCACCTGACTCACACGGAAAGAATTCCTCTTCAAATGTTCTTCTGAGGCGGATGTGGCATTTGAACAGTTGAAGTCACTTTTCACATCTGCCCCATCCTCATTCATCCGAATCCAGTACTACCATTTGTCATGGAGTGGACGCATCTGACTCCGCTGTTGGTGCCATTCTGTCACAAAGAATTGGACCCAAGATGATCCTTCATCCATGCGCTTTCAATTCGTACCAAATGTCAATAGCTGAAAGAAATTATGACATCGGAAACAAGGAACTTTTAGGGATAAAAGCCGCATTCTCAGGGTGGAGGCATTTACTTGAGGGGGCCAATCACCTTGTTACTGTCTTTACGGATAACTGGAACTTAGAATTAATTCAATCTGCAAAGAGACTGTCTGCGCGACTAGCAAGGTGGGCTCTATTCTTCGCAAGATTTCAGTTCCACATCTCTTACCGCCCTGGCTTCAAGAATGGGAAGATAAAGAGCAGGAAGAAACTATTCTACCAAAGAAAATGTTTCTGGGCGTCACGTTTTCCGCCGATCTCCTCGCACGAATTAAGTGAGCCTAGTCAAACGACTCTTTTCTTAATAAACCTCCACTGGAAGCTGAACTATTTCTGTGATGGTCTGTGGAACTGTAAGGACCGTCTGTTCATCCCTAAGGAGGTAAGATTAGAAGTGCTCCAATTAATGCATGAGTCCCGACCCGCTGGTTACCCAGGTGTCCTCAAGACACAGAAACTATTGTCATGCTCTTTTTTGTGGCCCAAATTATCCCAAGATGTTAAAGACTATGTCCTCTCCTGTGAGACCTGTGCTAGGACAAGACTCCTCGAGCATCCCCTGTGGGTTTGCTGCAGCCGCTTCCGATTCCTATTCGTCCTTGGGGGTCCAAATCAATGGATTTTATTGTTGACCTACCCAGATATAGTAGACATGATACCATCCTTGTAGTAGTGGATCGACTTACAAAAATAGCTCACTTCATTGCTGCACAGAATCTCCATTCAGCAGACCAGACAGCCAAGTTGATCTTTAAAGAAGTATTCCGTCTTTACGGGGCTCCAGGTGAAATGATATCTGATAGAGGGGTGCAATTCACTTCAAGATTTTGGAGGAACTTTGTTCCTCTCTAGGAATTTGTTTACATTTATTGTCTGGCTATCATCCACAATCCAATGGCCAGACCGAAAGGACCAATCAGAACTTGGAACAATACTGTTTTGGAACACTGTTTTGTTTGCCATCTCCAGGATGACTGGATGGACTTTCTACCTCTAGCTGAGTTTTCGTACAATAACTCACATCATTCCTCAACACAGACGAGTCCTTTCTTCTCAAATTTTGGATTTCATCCAACATTTATTCCTCGTTTCCATCTTCGGGTCCCATTCCGGCAGTTACAGAGAAACTTGAGATGCAGTGAGATGTCCAAGAGACCCTCAAAGGGACTCTTCGTGAGGAGAGTATGACACAAAAAAAGCAGCAGACAACACCGCAGACCCTCCCCAGAGTTTCACATTGGGGATAAAGTCTGGCTGTCATCCAGAAATCTAGGATTATAGGTTCCAAACATTAAATTGGGACAAAAATACATCGGGCAATTCAACATTTCAGCACTGATTAATCAGTGTCCTTTAGATTAGAACTTCCAGAGGCCATTAAAAAAACCATCCCATTTTTCAAATTTCCCTGTTGAAACCATTCCGGGAGAATCCGTTTCCTGGACAGAGCCTTCCTCCTCCTGACCCTGTTCTGGTGGATAACGAAGAGGAATTCAATCTGGAAAGAATCTTAGACTCCAGGTTACACTGAGGGAGACTCCAATACCTGGTCCACTGTAGAGGCTATGGCCCTGAAAAAAATCCTGGTAGCCAAAATGTTTCGTACTGGTCAGGGCTTTCCACCAGAGATATCTGGACAAGCCCAGGAAAGATCGTCCGTAGAACGCTCATGGGAGTGGGGAGTAATGTCAGGGTCTAGCCTGCAGTACCCATGAATATCCACCAGGACTGCTGCTGCTATTGCTTCCAGACTCTGAAACCTGACACCTTTGCATCTGTCCCATGCCTCCAGCCAGACCTATATAACCTCCCTTTCCTGTTCACCCCTTGCCTGTTCATACTGGTTACTCCAGCACCTGCTAGGTTCCTGTATTTGCTGCTGCTGCTGCTGTTGCTACTGCCTTTCCTGTTCTAAAATAAAAAATAAATAAAAAAACGGCTTGGATTGCCTCTTTAAGTAAATATATAGTTAAGTCAATAACGGAGCTTTGTGGATGTGGGCCAAAGTGCTTAGTGGATTTGAACTTCCTGAATTCTTTTCTATAAAATTCCAGCAAACCTGGTGAAGGAGGAATACGGTATAACAACAAATTGCTGAACAAACTCGCTCAAACTGTGGTGAATGTACGAGAATAGGGTGCTACCTAGGATGGAGTTCCTAGGGAAGCCAGGTGAATATACAGTAACATGTAGAGGTGAAGAGAAAAAATCCTATTAGTAAGTGCACTACTATGTAGAGTAGTTTAAATCTTATTATTTACAGGTTCAGCTCAGTGAATTAAGCTGAGCTTGGCATACCAGGCTCTTGTGATAACATATTCACATTTACTATGCCAGATAAAAAAATTATACTGTGGCAATTATATAGTATCAGTGAAGTTAAGGACATATGTGATTTAAAAGGTAGTTTATTAACAAATATGCTCAAACTAAAATATGTGTCAATACACTACCGACACACTTAATCCGAGCAGGGGTAGTTCCGCAAGCCGTGGGATGCCCCGGCTTGCTAGCCCCACTCCCTCGGCGTGCCGCGCATCACCGATGCGCGGTCACGCGTCATCGGGTGCCAGCGCCCCCTGCACGCGCGTCCAGGGCTCCCCGAGGGAGCCCTGGTGTCCCGCGATGTGGGGGACGGCGGCAGGGGGTTCCGGGGGACCCGGCGTACCCGGCAGCGGGAGGGAGAGCGCCCCGATCGGAGGGCGCTCTTCCGCTGCTTCGGCGCGCGCCCGGCACCCTCCGGCGCGCGCCAGGTTACTGCTGCGGCCGAGAACGGGCAAATGCTCCAATAAACTCGGCCGCAGCAGTAGGTATTGGAATATTAGCAGTCTACTTCTACAGATGCCTAGGAGGAATATCTAATGGTACATGCACACATGCACACACTTTTTAACATTGATCTCAATGGGTGGATTTCTACAGATATCTTTATATTATTTGAAAAAATATAGTATGTATGCAAAAATGTAAATCCTATTTGCAAATATACATTGTTTATAGTTTATAGCCTCAATGAGTAATGATGCAGGGTAGAGTAGAGATGGACACATTTACCAGCATTTATTAAAATTAGTAGCCCTTGATTAGCAAAAAAAACAATTATGTGGTACATAAGTAGGAACCCCGATTTAAAGTGTTCCTTTGCTTATAAAAAATATATATTTCTTTCCACACGTCGTAACATTACAAAAAAGTCATGGATGGTGTTTTTTTTTTTTTATTTCTTGGAACTTCGGTAATTTCATGAAAGTTCAAAAATGTGAAGAAATAAAACACTGTTATCACAGCAAATTTTAACTTTGGCCAAATATTCGCTCATGTCCATTGTGGAGTTACATTATCTATATTTCTATTATCAACTTTTTCTGTATTTTACAAACAGCAGCATAATCATTAGGGACAGTTCACCCTGATCACCACTTTTATATTTCCAGTGTTCTGTAGCGCTTTATTTCTTCATTTTTTTTGTTTGTATTTCTATTATCACCCCTTACATAAAAAAGGTAAAGCTGGTAGAAGGTTTTAGAAGTATACTTGTGTTTCAAATGGCAACAAACCAGAAACCACAAAAATAAAACAATGTTAACCCTGGTGCTGAGTAAAGAAAACAAAGATGCCTCAGCAATTAGCAACATTATATATGTTAGTGCTAAGTAATAACACATGTTTCTTTTGGTTCCCAATACATTCCTTTCAATCCTTTCAAAACTAGGATTATCTTGGACAATACTTGACATAAAAAATATCCAGAATTTGAAAAGGATGAACAAATGGGAAGATGTGTAGATGCCGGTCTACCTGAACATCTTGCTGCCTTTCATACTTAAGAAGAATTAACATGATAGAATATGCAGCAAAAATCATATTTTGCAAAAATATGCACTAACCATGTGTCATTAGTAAGCACATGATTCTAATTGGCAAAATGGTCATAAAAAGATTTTGAAGGTGGGTTAATTACAATTCATTACAGTGTAAATTATCCCTAGGCTATTGTTAAAAATGCAGAAGTTTCAGGGTCCAGTTATTTATGATTCATTTCAGCATGTCATGAAAAAGAGACTAGGCACCAAACTGCATTCATTACAGTGAAAACCACAAAATCTTTATTGGTTTTCCCAACATTCCAGCTTATTACAGGATTTCATATGGACAGCACATTTCTAACAATTGGCAGAAAGTCATGAAATAGCATCTATTCCATTAGTTTATAAGCAATACAACCATCAATATCTAAACTACAACTATATTTTCAGCATAGATGCTTAAATGGCATCAAATATTATATATTTGTTGATACCCTCTATCGCTGACAGTGTATGCATCACTGTACATTTTGCAGACAAAATTAATGTATGCCACATACACCTTACAATCACGTGGAGATAAAGTGACTTGATCAAGGTCAAAAGAATAGCTTACACAGGAATACGAACCAGCACACCCGGTTCAGGGGCAGTGATATAACATTACTATTAGAGATGCGTGAAATTTGGCAGAAATTTGATCCACCATGGATTTCCAAGTTCCTTTCATCTGCGGATCAGTCTAAAAAGGCAGATTCGTTTTTCTTCTTCTTATCACTGAAAATCCATGACCGGATTCAGATTGTCAAAAAATACAAATCCACAAACGGCTTCTGAAACCGCGAATGGATTTATTATGGGAGGGGGAGTATATACATGGGGGTGCTGCCTCAAGTCTAAACCATTGTGTTGTAGGCAGGGGTTGGCTGTGGATTGGTTATAGAGATGGGTGAACCTGTCAAAATCTATTCCGCGGATTTCCCCCGGATTTTTTTTTTAATGCAATCTAATCAGCACAATGAAATTCGCAGGTAGATTGCGCCCTCCAAAATCAATGTGAAATTCTCGGGGCCACACGTGGGGATTCCATCCACATGGTTTCTATGGATTTAATGGATCAGAATCTGTTTGCCGATTTTGCAGAATCCGAAACCGAGTGCATTTGTTTGTGCCACTCCCCCTTCCTGCTTATTTTTTTCACACACTTTGTGGTGAGGGAAGGGAGAGTGTATGTGGGACTAGGCTGGGCTGGGCGAGAGAGAGAGAGAGAGAGAGAGAGAGAGAGAGAGAGAGAGAGAGAGAGAGAGAGAGAGAGAGATAAAGTGTCAGACTGATTCGTCGGTGCTTAAGTGAGATCCTCATGTTAAAGATCCTCCTTAAGTAAAAGGTCTTATCTTCATGGAAATGCATTCAGGATGCATTACTACAAATGTACACCTCGCTGGAGACATCAATAAACTACAAATCCCAGATGTCCTGCAATGGTGGATTTGCCAGAGTTCATGGTGTTACAACTCAGTTGCTGTGTTTCCCATTCTCCTGTACTTCTATTCCAACTAAGTATGCTTCTATTTTGTTTACCTGTATAGGACCTTAGATCTGCACTGGACTATTGCCTTGCTTAACCTCTCAAGTACCTTGCGTGCTATTTTAATTACCTGTGTATGACCTCGGATTTCTCTGGACTTTGAACTGATTAAACCCGTTTATCTATTTTCCTTCCCGATCCTTTGCCATACCCCAGCGTTCTCAGAGTTTGCAATGCCAGGAACTGAGGCACTTCTATGACTTTAAATAGGGCTAATTAGGAAGTGGGCGAGTCCAACATTGCAGGACATCTGGGAGTTTTAGTTTATTAAGGTCTCCAGCCTCATGGACATTTGTATAATGCATCCTGAATTTTCTAGCAACAATGTTTCATGCACCAACTGCCGTAGGAAGACTTCCAAAAGAAGAAGGGATAAGCGCACAGCACTAGACACAGGTCTTGGGTAATAAAAAATGTTTATTTAGCTACATAAAAAACAGAGGGTGTAACCACTCCTACGCATTTCGTGCAACGCACTTTGTCAAGGAGTCTCCTACTGCTTTATTATTGCTTCTATGGAGGGGCTATCCCAATGAGGAGAGGAGAAGGGTTATCTATATCCTACCCCTTTGCCTTCAGGGTTTTTGTGCCCCCAGAAACAATATTGGTTTCTCTGGACAACAGGATGATTATTTATGGACACCACAAATTATTTTCCGTTTATATTTCATAAGGACCATACATAGACCTAGCACTTGAGCACCATCCACCTTTTTCTGCCTGAAGTTTCTGGCTCCCCAGCTCAGCAAATATTGCAAATTTGAGAAATGTTCAATTCAAAATGAATGTAAACAAAACATATATAGATGTGGATATATCTTTTCTCTCCATTGAATCTTCTCGAAACGAGGCAGGTGTGCTATTACTGGTTACGTTTTCCAGATTTTTAAATTGTATAAACATGTGTATAAGGAATTAAATGCTCGTCTCCCATATGTGAAGTAAGACATCCCCCCGCCCATTCCCCTGCATAAATTAGGGAGGGATTACAATGTAGAGATGGTATTTAAAAACATAGTTACACCACAAAATCAATACCCCTGAAGAAACTAGAAGTGAAATGCGTTGGGTTGTCCTGGATAGGCCATGTAGGTGTTTTTCTGAGAACCACATATTCATGCACCAAAAATCTGGTGAAACGCTCACTACACCAGGCATCACCCATGTCTCCCGAGGACTACAGGTATAAGGAGGGGAAGACTGATATTCACTCGGCCCACCCTCTGATACCTCCTACTGAAATCTAGGAGGACAGAAGAGGAGAACACACTACCCCTTCCGAGTGGAGTGGATATCAACAGATTACAGAGGACAGAAGTCAAAAACCAACTGAGTTCAGCGGAAGTCTCCGGCTGTAAAGTACTGTAAAGTCCTATATTCGATATGCTTAAAACATAAGATAGGTGTTTGTGAGTGGAACTTTTTATATTTATATTTTATATATAGTATGCCACGGCACTCTCTATTTTTTCTTTAAATAAGGTATAACAAGAAAGCCAGATTTATAACATTCTGGATGTCTCCTAACTGGAACTGTTTCAGTCAAGATGCATATGTAAGTGCTAGTCATATTTTTATTTGCCAATGATGACTATTTATTGAATAGTGTTACACCACTATTTTTTGTCTTTTTTCTGTAAACATTATGCTTGTTCAATGCGCCAGAGGACGTTCATCCATTCCAAAAGTACAGACAATGCCCACCGCAATTCACGTAAAGCACATGCATCATGTATCTACGTAAGCAGACCCTAAGGTGCATTCTGTCAACTACACAAAAATGAACAGACATGGCAGTTTAAAGTGTAAATATCAATAAGTGCACCAAGTATCATAAACCTACTTAAAGTGAATACAATAATATTGATTTTAGAAGAAAACGACCTAATATTAAGTAGAAATAAAGTGCAAATACATAATAAAACACAATCTGTAACTAAGTGTAAGTGTCTGTGTAAGCCAGTGAGAGGTGTAGTGTGTACTTTACAGCATGCGGGAGGTTAAACTCCTCTGGAGAGGCTAGCTACAGATGCAGATAATTAAGGAAGACAGAATTCTTGACTGCAAATGGTTTTAAAAGTCAGTCAGCTGAAAGCTGAGAGAGAAACTTTTCCTAACCAGGAAGGACACTAGTTGGAACGGTTCCCCAGGCCATCTTGACGCAGGGCCTGCTGGGACTTCCTGCAACCCACACCCAGGAAGAGACTCTCTATGAAGCTGCCAGCTAGATACTGGGCTTGTCTTCAAGGAACCGGCATTCCATGTCTGCTGAGGGAGCAGAGCCATGCAGTATCCAGAGGGATTTCCTGGACTCTCTTGAGACAGAGTTACCACAACCACAGATACGGACAATTTATTCTTTATGTTATATGCTTGTTCCAGACCTGAGTGTATTGTTTAAAACTGGAATCTGTCTTAGCCAGTCAGTGTGTTAGTTAGACGCTGTTTGACTTAAAGGGACAGTGTGAATATTTTTTATTGATGTGGAAAAGAAACCACTGAATGTTAAAGCCTGAAACATACCATTTGGCCTCTGACTGACCTTACCACTGCCACAGGTGGTGTAAGGCTGTGATTATGCAGAAAACTGCAGATCGTGCGCTGCTGTGCGCCACCGCACGGCTCAATAACAACTTGATACTATACCATGATTGTGTACTTACCAAGCATGACGTTCATGCAGACGTGAACTGCAGGCGACAAACAGGAGAACAGACCTGGGATTTGTTTCTCAGCAGGCGACGGCCGGGTCACTTGAGAGGTTCAGCCAATGAGGGTGAACGGCTCATGGCCATGCCTCCCTGTCTCCTCCAGCTGCCTCCTGCGTGCAGTTCAGATGCCGCTTTTCCCAATCGCATTCATGATGTCACCAGATCGCGCGCACGCCAACCGGAGCTGGTATGATCGTAGCCTAAAAAAGTAGGATGGCACGCCTCTGGGTGTCAGTAGAAGAAAACATGTAAAGGTCACAGGTCTCCTCAAGCTGCCTCCTGTCTGTAGTTCAGATGCCACTTTGCCCGATCGCATTCATGACATCACCAGATCGCGCTCAACCCAGCAGGACCTGGTATGAACATAGCCTAAGAAGTAGGATGGTACGCCTCTGGGGGTCTCTAGATGAAAACATGTAAACATGTCTCCTACAGTTGCAACAGCAAGTGACGCGTTGTGAGCACAAGGAAGATGCCGAAGCTGTTAAAAGTGAGTGTGTGCCCATTACTACTGATGTCTCATGCGCTACCAAAGCAAAGAGAAAGGGAAAAAAAAGTGTTTCTCAACCTGTAGAGAAAGTTGCAGAAACATTTGATGAGCCTGCGATGTCAGGACAACGTGCGTCAGAAAAGTGCCAAGATGTGCTGCAGACCAGAATGACTGGCAGAATTTTCACGGGAATGGTGGCAAAAGAAAAAGGTGAGCGACAAAGAGATGAATCCTGGAAATAGGATCAAGATGCCTTGACTGCACTCCTATGTGCCAGCCATGATTATGATGTCCACTCCTTGATGATGGCAATCAGAGGTATGAGGTGTTGCAGAAAGAAGTTCACGCTCTCAGCACAGAACTGTAACACTCTCACCAGGAGATCCACGGTCTCAACACAGAGCTGTGCACATTGTAGGATGCCTATGAGAAGGTCCTGAGTGTTATAGGCTCTAAAAAGAGAGAACAGAAATCTGAAAGAAGAGGTTTCAGATTTGACTGCTCAGGTCACTGAAGGAAATGAGAAGCTTCACGAAGTAGAAAAGGTGAAGAAACAAGAAAAGTTACAAGTGCAGAAAGCATTGGAGAATGTAGAGAGAATGCTGCGAAAAGAACATGTCTCCCTGGAGCAACACACACAAGCAGAGAAAATACTGCAGAGCCAGCTGCGAGAGTAGCGTACGCATCTACCGGAGGCAATGGAGAAACAGGCGGCTGCTGAGGAGAAGCAGTAAGTTCTACAGGAAGAACGTTTCCAGGCTGCTAACAAAGTATATATGCCCAGTGTGTCTCCGCAGAGCTGCATGAGGAGCGGAAGGTCACGCTGAACTTCACCAGAGCAGCGCTGGAGGAGGAGCTTAGAAGCCAAATAACTGTGTGAAGAGTTGGAGAATGTCCAAATCCTTGAGTAAGAGATGAGGAGCAGAGAAGCTGCTCCATCCCTGTAAGAGATGTGTGCAGAGGTATGCAATGGAGACCGTTTTTAAGGTGAAATAAAAATAAGGCTTTTATTGCCTGTTCCTTTAAACCAGCGTTTCCCAAACGGTGGGTCGCGACCCGGCACCGGGCCACGGCACCAAAATTGCCGGGTCGCAGCGAGGCTGGCCGCGCGGTGTCTCCCGTCCCCCCTGCTCAATTTTAAAAAAATGCCGGCGATTTCCCCCTGCGGTCCCGCGCGCTTGCGCAGGGCAAGCAGGGCCTGCTCCCTTCCTCCCCCCCCGCTCCCAACGTGGGACGGAGGAGGAAGTACCAGCTCCTCTGCGTCCCGCACGTTACGTGGGACGGAGGGGGAAGTTCAAGCTCCTACTGCGGCCCGCTTCCCCCCGCGGCCAGCTTCCCCCCGCAGCCAGCTTCCCCCCACAGCCAGCTTCCCGAGTTCACCTCCCGTGGCACCCCCTCCCGAGCCCACCTCCCGTCCCCCCAAGCCCACCTCCCGTCCCCCCAAGCCCACCTCCCGTCCCGGGCAGCAGGGGATATCGGGGGCAGCAGGGGAAAGCGTCCGGCGGCAAGGTAAGTCACCCCACCCAGTCACTGCGTCCCACCCAAGTGCCCCTGGTCCCCCTCCCACCCACCCAAGTGCCCCTGGTCCCCCTCCCACCCACCCAAGTGCCCCTGGTCCCCCTCCCACCCACCCAAGTGCCCCTGGTCCCCCTCCCACCCACCCAAGTGCCCCTGGTCCCCCTCCCACCCACCCAAGTGCCCCTGGTCCCCCTCCCACCCACCCAAGTGCCCCTGGTCCCCCTCCCACCCACCCAAGTGCCCCTGGTCCCCCTCCCACCCACCCAAGTGCCCCTGGTCCCCCTCCCACCCACCCAAGTGCCCCTGGTCCCCCTCCCACCCACCCAAGTGCCCCATGTCCCCCTCCCACCCACCCAAGTGCCCCATGTCCCCCTCCCACCCACCCAAGTGCCCCATGTCCCACTCCCACCCACCCAAGTGCCTGATGTCCCCCTCCCACCCACCCACCCAAGTGCCCCTGGTCCACCTCCCACCCACCCAAGTGCCCCATGTCCCCCTCCCACCCACCCAAGTGCCCCATGTCCCCCTCCCACCCACCCAGGTGCCCCTGGTCCCCCTCCCACCCACCCAAGTGCCCCTGGTCCCCCTCCCTCCCACCCAAGTGCCCCTGGTCCCCCTCCCTCCCACCCAAGTGCCCCTGGTCCCCCACCCACCCAAGTGCCCCTGGTCCCCCACCCACCAACCCAAGTGCCCCTGGTCCCCCTCCCACCCACCCAAGTGCCCCTGGTCCCCCTCCCACCCACCCAAGTGCCCCTGGTCCCCCTCCCACCCACCCAAGTGCCCCTGGTCCCCCTCCCACCCACCCAAGTGCCCCTGGTCCCCCTCCCACCCAAGTGCCCCTGGTCCCCCTCCCACCCAAAGTGCCCCTGGTCCCCCTCCCACCCTCCCACCCAAGTGCCCCTGGTCCCCCTCCCACCCTCCCACCCAAGTGCCCCTGGTCCCCCTCCCACCCAAGTGCCCCTGGTCCCCCTCCCACCCTCCCACCCAAGTGCCCCTGGTCCCCCTCCCACCCACCCAAGTGCCCCTGGTCCCCCTCCCACCCTCCCACCCAAGTGCCCCTGGTCCCCCTCCCACCCAAGTGCCCCTGGTCCCCCTCCCACCCTCCCACCCAAGTGCCCCTGGTCCCCCTCCCACCCTCCCACCCAAGTGCCCCTGGTCCCCCTCCCACCCTCCCACCCAAGTGCCCCTGGTCCCCCTAGTGCCCCTGGTCCCCCTCCCACCCTCCCACCCAAGTGCCCCTGGTCCCCCTCCCACCCTCCCACCCAAGTGCCCCTGGTCCCCCTCCCACCCTCCCACCCAAGTGCCCCTGGTCCCCCTCCCACCCTCCCACCCAAGTGCCCCTGGTCCCCCTCCCACCCTCCCACCCAAGTGCCCCTGGTCCCCCTCCCACTCTCCCACCCAAGTGTCCCTGGTCCCCCTCCCACCCAAGCGCCCCTGGTCACCCTCCCACCCTCCCACCCAAGTGCCCCTGGCCCCCTCCCTCCCACCCAAGTGCCCCTGGCCCCCTACCTCCCTCCCACCCAAGTGCCCCTGGCCCCCTCCCTCCCTCCCACCCAAGTGCCCCTGGCCCCCTCTCCAGTCACTCACATCCGTCGTTGCCTGTAATTCACTGTTTGTGTCTGTGTGGGTATAGGGGAGAGCGAGTGTGTGTGGGTATAGGGGAGGGCGAGTGTGTGTGTGTGTGTATCTGTGTGGCTGCGTGTGTATCTGTGTGGCTGCGTGTGTGTCAGTGGCTGCGTGTGTGTGTGTCAGTGGCTGCGTGTGTGTGTCAGTGGCTGCGTGTGTGTGTGTCAGTGGCTGCGTGTTTGTGTCAGTGGCTGCGTGTGTGTGTCAGTGGCTGCGTGTGTGTGTATCAGAGGCTGTGTGTATGTATCAGTGTGTCTGTCAGTGGCTGCGTGTCTGTCAGTGGCTGTGTGTGTATCAGTGGCTGTGTGTGTGTGTATCAGTGGCTGTGTGTATGTATCAGTGTGTCTGTCAGTGGCTGCGTGTCTGTCAGTGGCTGTGTGTGTATCAGTGGCTGTGTGTGTGTGTATCAGTGGCTGTGTGTGTGTCTGTGCAGGCCCTATAGGCCAGTATAGGCGATAAAATTTTTAGTGGGTCACGAAGGAGAAGTTCAAAAAATAACCGGGTCACGGAAAAAAAAGTTTGGGAAACCCTGCTTTAAACCATACAGCAACAAAAATATACACTAACCAATAAGCACCTATCCCTGTGTAAGGGCTAACTTACTTCCCCAGTCCATCTCTTCAAGGCAGGGAGGGGGGGGAGCCCCTTACCACTTATCAGCCCAAAGTCTCTGCGGTACGTTAACGCAGGTGGCCCTTCAGGTCAGTAGTGTCCGGGTAGGTGTCTACTTGAGGGTGCATGCATAGAGGTCTGGTCCCATTTTGTCTTGCTCTCATAACACAGCCCTCATTTTCCTTGTATCATCTCCCTTCTGAGCTAAGGAATGGTGCCATAGGGTACAGTTGGAGTTAATGAGAACTCTACCAAGGTTGGAGTAATGGAGCTAAATGATGCTGAACCAGACACAGATGGTCACATTTGTGACAGGGACATGAAGATCTCATGACGTGTGGAAGTACTCATTGCCAAGCGAGTAAAAGACGAGGAGGAGAAATTGAAAGATAAACTTGAGCAAGAAGCCCTATGCGAGTGACAAACATGTGAGGGACTAGAGCGAATGCTTATAGAAATACTTGGTCAGTGCATACAGTAAGTTACAAAGATTTTGGCACCATTCTTCTCTTCAATCACGACTACATGTCATGGCTAGGATTTTATAAAGTGGTAGTGAAATACTTAGCTTCATGCCCCGAGGATTCGATAATTGCCCCAAAGGAAAAAACAAAGTTGCTGGTAGTAAAGAGGTTTTTGGAAAAAGACATTTCACCAAGGAGAACCAGGTCGATGGATCCAACCTGAAGATGGAAACTGAGAAATGACTGGAGAGAATATTAGATGCTGCAATTGGAAGTCGATGGGGAAAAAAAGGAAGGCGATTGAAGTTGAACGTCTCCGACAGTGATGCTGGTGCATGGTAATGGTGCATGGGCCGCTCCACAGAACAATGTTACGTTGGGGAGGGGGATATGTGACAGAGTCACTCTCTGTGTAAATCACAGAGAGGTGCAGTGTGTGTGCTTTTCAGTGTGAAGGAGGTTAAACTCCTCTGGAGAGGATCGCTGCAGGTGCAGCTAAATAAGGAATACCGAACCCTTGATTGAAATGGGGTTTAAAAGTCAGTCAGCTGACAGCTGAGAGAGAGAGACTTTCCCCAACCAGGAAGGACACTAGTTGGAATGGCTCCCCAGGCATGCTGGACACAGAGCATTCAGGGAACACCTGGGACCCACACCCATGAAGATACTCTGCATAAAACTGAAGAAGCCTGCTGAATGCAGGGCTTGTCTTCAAGTTGTGTTCCATAGTATGCTGAGGGAAGAGTCCAGAGGTATTTCCTGGACTCTCTTGGGACCAAGTTCCCACAACCACAGATAAGGACAATTTATTCTTTATGTTATATGCTTGTTCCAGACCTGAGTGTATTGTTTAAAACTGGAAATTGGCTTAGCCAGCCAGTGTGTTAGTTAGACACTGTTGTGTAGTCAGCCTCCCCACCATCGAGTAGGCTTTTATTTTATGATTTGGTTTAGAAACAACAATAAATCATTGCAAACGATATAAAAAATTGCTAAACATTTTTTTGCAATAAAGATGACACCATTTCACAGAGAGATCTGTCATGCTTATATCAAAAAAGAATAATACATATAAACCATCATTAGTTACTTAGACATCTGTTGACTTTATAGGAAGCACTTAAGATTTAATGATTCATTCATCCCTCTTGGATTAATAGTGTCTAATGTGAAAATCCACCTACTTTCTTTCTGTAGAAGTGCGGATTCTCAATCTCTTCCTCTCTTAGTGGAGGAACAGCATCTATAATGTAATTTGAAAACTCAATTGTGAGACATTAGGTCTAACATCTCTGAAGTGTGTAGATACAGGGTAACACATGAATGTTTGATCAACTTTAGACAATGATTCCCTTATTTTTTTTTTATGTTCTCCAATAAGAATTTTGACTGGACGGATGGTTTTACCAATTTAGACCTTGCCAAAAGCGTACCATACCAGATAAATAACACATGGAGAATCACATCTAAAAAAGTTGTTTAACTGTATGTCTATTTGGTATATTTAATGTATAACCATTTCTCCTACTGTATGTAACCATGTATTTATAACCATGTATCTGTCTTCATAACTCCGTGCCCAGGACATATTTGAAAACGAGAGGTAACTCGCAATGTATTATTTCCTGGTAAACCATTTTAGTAATAAATAAATATTATTTTCTTTCCAGTCATCGGATGAGGAGAACTGTCACCTTTAATAATAGAATTACAATGCATACAATGTAAACCTGGAAAATAACCGTTTTTTTCTAGTTTAACAAGTAAGTCTGTTTTTCAATAGTAAAAATGATCTGCTTTTTTTTTTAACTTATATTTTTAGTAAGATTTTCAAACATACTGTAAGTGGGAAGGGGAGGGGTACAGAAAAAAAAAGGGGAGGGGAAGGGGGGACAACCATTTTGTATCAGAATTCTTACAATTGACCACCGTCACATTATATATCATACAACATTTTATAACATTTTATCAATGACATATCCTACACATCACTCCCAGATCCTCTATCCTATTGGGGCCTTACCCTATCCAATATCCCATGGACCTTGTGGTGTGATTCAAAAATGAGGTAGTCTCTCCATTAATTGTACATCGCTAACCCTTCTAAAAACCTCTCTTCTGGAGGGCAGCAGTGTCTTTTTCCGCCCTGCTGCTACCACGCACCTAGCCACCGTTAATATATGCAAAATTAATTTAATTGAATAATGATTTATATCTTCCGTAGGCTTGGCCAAAATGATTAAAATTGGGTCTAGCGGAACCTTGATTCCCATCACATCTTATATTACATTTCAAAACTGTCCTCCAGTATTTCTGCATTACTGGGCAAAACCACAATATATGTGCTAGATCCCCTATATGTCCGCATCCCCTCCAGCATTTATTGGTTGCCTCTGGAAACATCTGCTTTAACCTTTGGGGGTGTAATACCAGCATAACAAAATGTTGTAAATATTCTCTTTTGTAACTTTAAGTATAGAGGTTTTACCTGCATTATCCCATATATCTTCCCAGTCCTCTCTTGTTATTTCAGTCTGGAAATCCAGAGTCCACTGATCCATACATTTATGGGCCGGGACTTCCTTTTGGGGGATTAAACCTTGCTGCAGTGATGAGATCAGATCATTTTCATATTTTTTTGTTTTGCCTAAATCTTTGAATCGTGTGAATTTAGGGAATTCCTCCTCATAGAAAGCCTGGCGCACAAAATGTCAGACCTGCATATATTTAAACACCTCCGTCCAATGTAAACCGTATTTTCTCATCAATTCTTCAAACGACATCAATTTCTAATAAATCTCCCATCTATGTCTCCAGGTTTCAAAATCCCGACACTGAAAACCCGGCAAAAACCCTGGATTACCGAACACGGGCGTAATATAACCTTATATTTCTTTTTTGCCAGCTGCCAGATATTCAGAGTAAACCCGATTACTGCCGGCTCAGGCTGTCTCCCAAGCCCGCTCCTGGGGCTCGACCACAGCAGAGTAGGCAGGCCAACCAGGTATGTACGTGAGTTTTCCAGATCCACCTACGCATAGGTTGCCCCCCCCCCCGGGGAGTGCCAATAAACCATTTGTTTCAAATGAGAGGCAATAATAATATTTTTGAATATTTGGAACCGCTAGACCCCTCCTTCTTTAGACTCCAACATAATTGACTTGGCTATTCTTGGTTGTTTATGTTTCCAAATAAATTGCATAATACGATTTTGGTTTTCTTTTATGTTTGTATATGGACAGATATTGGTATTGTTTGGAAATAATATAGAAGTCTGGGGAGAATGTTCATCTTAACCGTGGTTATACGCCTTATCCAGGAGATATAGTGAGAATTCTACGCTTGTAGATCCTTTCTAATCTTAGAAAAAAAGTTTGGGATAGTTATATTTATATAATGAGTTGTAGTCCCTAGTAAGTTATATCCCCAAATACTTCAGATGGGTCTTTGTCCACCTATAGTCAAAATGTCGTTTAAGAACCTCAACTTTCTCTTCCATTAACGTTAAATTTAGCGCTTCCGGTTTTCCCATGTTAACTTTATACCCAGACAATCCCCCAAACCTCCGGAGAGCGGATTGTAAATTCGGTAGAGATGTCAATGATTTACCTATAGTAAGAATAATATCAGCCGCGAAAAGTGATAAATTGTAACACGTCTTTTATATTAATCGCTTGTAAATTTGAGGAAGCCCTGATCTGCTTTAACTAAATCATGTAAGTTTTTCCCCTTTTTAAAAGAGAACAAAGCTGGTTCTCTAAATAAAGTCCTCAACTTTGGGTCAGAGTAACAAATTCTCCAGTGCTTCCTGATGCTTCTCTCAATGTAACCTGAGGCTAATGTGAACTTAGATAAGTAAGGTATTCTCTTGATCAGATTTTTAGAAATAGTTTTTTTGTTCTCACATAACAGCTGTTCCCTATCCATTTTTTAAACTTTTTTCACATTATTAGATAACAAATGATCTGAATACCCCCTTACAGCAAATTTTCCTGCCATCTGATTCAATTGCATCTCTAAATTTTCTGGAATGTTCACTATTTTCTTTATATGCAGCAATTGACTTAAAGGCACATTTTTTATTACATTCTGTGGGTAAAACTCACGCAGCGCACGCAACGGCGTGTACGACGCACACAAAGTACAGCCCTCTATGGGACAGGCCCCAGTCGGCGTGTGTGCGCGAGCACACAAAGCGCGATGCATGACCGCCTTTGAAAAAAGACAAGATTTTTGTCTTTTGGCGCAGCGGCTGAGCTCGGGCCACGTCACGGCGGCAGTTCAGTCAATGAGGGCGAACCAGCTGCGTGATGTCATGGCCACGTCCCCGCCACGCCTTCCCATCGCGAGTTGCCTGGAATCTAGCAGGTTGCGCTGATGCAGGAAAATGAGCGCCGCCAGGCACCCCGTTGCGCACGCTATGAGTGCACTGGGACCATAGCCTAACTTTGTTAGTAGAATGAGGAGTCAAAGCGAAAATAATTCTGTTTTTTCATTTTTAAACCAATCAAATGTATTTACATCCCTTTTAACAGGTTAGATAAAGTTTCAATTTTTTTATTCACCACCGGTTGTATGTACTTACTCTTTTTTCTAAACTTGTAGGGAGCAATCGGTGTTACTAAAGAATTGCCTTGTGCAGATATCTGTGGTGCGTTATCAAATGTAGATTCATTATTAGTTGGGGAATCAAAAACAGCATGTAAAAATTTAAAAAAATACATTTCACAAAGAAAACGATCCCCTTTAAGTGTAGGCACAAATGACAGTCCCTTTTGTAATACCTTAAACTGAAAAGGAGAAAAGTCACATGAAATATTGTGTATTGTCATTTCTGGGACCGCATACTGCACCGACACAGTTTATTCTCACATTTGCCCGGTATGAACGGGGCTTTTTTCAGCTGGAGCCCGGCTGGCGCCAAAACAGAGCCGCGAGTGAGCCGCATCTTCCCCTTCCCGCGTGTTTAATTTAAATTCTTCCCATCCCTTCCCCTCCCCTTCCCCGAACCCCTGGCTGCTCCCCCTGGCTGCGCGCAGCTATGCGCAGCTTCTCCCTTTCCCTGCTGCCTCTGCAGCCTTCGGGGATGCCGGGGAACCCTGGAACGCATGACCGGCGCCAGGGTGACCCGCCGCACGCGCCAGGGAAAGCCCCAAACGAGCCGCCGGCTAGCTGAAAATTTTCCCCACACAGCGGTTACGGCCGTATTAGAATAAACAGTGTCGCCACTGTACTCCTTCCACGTTCTTTGTCATATGTGTCTACCATTTTGGGGCACCTGGGTCCTTTGCTGAATTTAGTCTTTCCTTTGTCCAAAAAAGAAGGTCCAGGAGCTTTTGAAGATGATGTAGAAGACTCATAAGGTTCCAATTTTGCAAATCAGTCTGTACGTTTTTTGGACATTAATACTCTCTATTTTGGAATTTTCATGGGTCAATCTCCTTTGACCATTTATAGAGCATACCATGTTTATAATCAAAAGTATCGCACTTACATTTCTTCAGCTTCCTTAATGTTAGTTCAGTTTTATATTCACCAATAATGGCCTCCATTTTGCTTTTTTAAGCTTGCCATTTCAGTCCATCCCAGGTGTTGGTTAGTTGTATTTCGACTTCACCAACATACTTTTTAATCGTTTTCACTTCACCTTGTAAGCCCTCAATCATAAAAAGCATGGGATCCATAGAGCACTTGTTAAGGATTTTTTACCATTTCCCTCTTCCCACAGAATTCCTTGTTCTGGCTGCATAGGTTCGGTCGTAACTGGATCCTTAGGCCTCTTCAGATGCGTTTGTTCTGGCAAACTGCTAGAGTAGAAGCATGTAATTTAAAGTGTGTCAGTCTTTTCAATAGAAACTCTAACCCCGTGGTACAGTAATTCCCTTCATAGTAATCCCTTTATGTAAGTCTGAAGTAAGATCAGATGATGACAAAACTCTAGTACTCTCCACTTCAGAGTATAAGAAAAGCTCTCCATGTTTATCTATAATTTTTGCAATGTCCTCATAAGACATATTTGTAAAAAAATCTTTAGTTAATCTTTGACGAATTTATATACTTCTTAGTTGTTCGGTTTAAATATAACCTGCTCCAATTCGCCAGAATACACTGGCGACACACTTTATTCGAGCTTGGCTAGTCCCACGAATTCGGGTATACCCGGGTGTATTGAGGTTTGTGACTGTTTTCTGCCCGAGTACATTGAGTTATTTTTCAGGCAGGGATTGAAGCATTTAATTCCCGCTGGCTGCAATACTGCACAGTATATATATATACACTGCATTACAATTCATGAATTTATGCCATCTGGTAGACACGCGAAGCATTGCAGCCTATTAAATCCTAGTCATTATCATTTAACAGATCAGCCGCCCGTCAGCCAGGCATGAACCCAGGCTGGGAAGGCAAACGCAACGGGGCTTGTCAGAGGTGAGGAGCGGCGCATTCCAGGTATCTGCCAGGTACATACCGGGTATTTGCTCGAATAAAGTGTGTCGGTGCAGTACATGACAATAGAAAGAAAGGAAGCCTCTTGAAGTTTTCATGGGGCAACCAGAACCAAAAAGTGTGGCCAACACCCCTTAGGAAATATTTAAAAATAAGTCCATAACAGTTTTCTTATGAACCTTGTGTTTACTCGTGAAAAATAAGAGAGTACAGACAATGTTTCAGGTGCAACCCGTCCAGTCAAAATTCGTATTGGGGAACATAAACAAAAAATAAGGGAAGCATTATGTAACGTTGATCAAACATTCATGGATTACCCTGTATCTAGACACTTCAGGGATGATAGACATAATGTCTCACAAATGAGATATCAAATTACAGTTGCTTTTGCTCCACTCGAGAGGAGGAGATACTGTAGAGAATCAGTCCTTTTACAGAATGAAAGTAGGTGGATTTTAACATTAGACACACATAATCCTAGCGGGATGAATGAGTCATTAAATCTTAAGTGCTTCCTATAAAGTCAACAGATGTTTAAGTAACTAATGATGGTTTATATGTAGTCATTCTTTTTTTTTATATAAGTGTGACAGGCATTTCGGTGATATTGTGTCATCTTTATTGCAAAACATTTGTTTGGCAATCTTTGATATCATTTGCAATGATTAATTGTTGTTTCCCCTTTAATATGATATTGTAGGATATGTTTTCCTCTTTTAAACTACAATAGTATTAAATTCTTGTGATGTTGATGTTTTTCTAGTGATACAGTGGCGGCCGCCCTAAGTCTAAAGCAGCCGCCACCGCGGGTAATTTAAACCCGCGTGCAGGCACCGTTTTTTCCCCGATGCCTGCCGCGCGGCCACGCGGCACTGGTGCCTCAATTGCCTCCGTTGCCTCCGTTGCCTTTGTTGCCTCCGTTCCGCTGGCATCCCGAAGGCGTCCCGTGACGCTGGGGATCAGCTCTAGGGAAGCAGAGGGGAAGCAGACGCTGGGAAGCAAAGGGGGAGCAGCCAGGGGTCGCGGACCGGATGAAGGGAGGAAGGGAAGATGCAGGTGGTGCGCGGCCAAGTTCGGCGCCAGCCGAAAAAAGGCCCGGAAAATTACGGGCATTTGTTTGATTGAAGCTGGCCGCAGCAGTATGTTTACATACATACTGTGTAGACTTAGTTACAGACTGTGTTTTATTATGCATTTGCACTTTATTTCAAACTTAAAATTATGTAGTTTTCTACAAAAGTTTATATTATTGTATACACTTTAAGTACATTTTTGATACTTGGTGCACTTATTGATATTTATACTTTTAAACGGCCGTGGCTGTTCATTTTTGTGTGGTTTACTGGATCCGTTCCAGGGTCTGATGACGTAGATACGTGGTGCACGGGTTTTACATGCATTGGGCGTTGTCTATACTTTGGATCGCACCTGTGGCATCTTTCCATTCGTGTATTAAGTATATGTACCACTTTTTTATGAGTTTTTTCTCACCTGATGAAAGATACAGGGTTGAACTTGAAATGTTGTCTGTGCTCTCAGATTGTTCGCAAATTAACACAAGATTCGTAAGTAACTGTTATGGACTTAGTTTGAAATACTGCATAAGGGAATCAGAACTTTTTTTCCTCTATGATAGCATATGAGTGGTGGCCGCAATTTCTGGTTCTGTTTGCCCCATGAAAACTGCTTGAGGGTCCCTTTCTTTCTATTGTATCGATTTTCAGAAGCCCACAGTGACCCTGATTGCAGCCGTACCAATCCTCTCCAGCACAAGGGATATTGTTTTTATACCCAGATCAGTGAGAGGTTCACAGAGGCCCCCAGCAATCCCACCAAATTGGGAGGGGCCATACTGACCTGGCGTGGCACTGAATTTGATACCCCAGCCCCAGATGACTTTCTATGATGCTCAAAAGAAGAGTGTATAAGGTTGGCATTCCCAAATAATCGTGAATGAAATTAAGTTTAAAATATACAGTGACTATAAATCTAACACATACTGTGTAGTGCCATTGTAAGGGAGTCAAGGAGTTAAACTCCCTTTACAGGGCAGGAAACTGCACTGGTGTTGGGTTTCATTCAAGTGGATGTGAAACTCCTGATTGAGACAGGATAAAAAGCAGGAACTGGCTGCTGTCAGTGTCCCTGTTGGAGGTTCTGCGAGAGGATTATAGATCACAGAGCTCCTGTCCGTAGGGATCCAGGCTTGTTGACCAGAGGATTTTGCCTGGCAACAGTGGGGAACCCAAAGCCCCACATAGCAGAGAAGTGTGCACGGATAGGGCAAAAAAAGTTCTTGGGAGCAGCAGGACTTCAAAGCCTGCAGCTGGAGAAATCGGAGATGCCAAACCAGCATCAGTCAGATAAGACTATATATTGTTCCCTAATATTGTTTCATATTTTTTGGGGTTTGTAACCAGCTTAGCTGGCGGCCCAGATAGAAAGGGCTGGAGTAATGTTTATTTAGTCTCCTAACATGGGTAGGCATTTGTTTTAAGATTTTGTGTTTTTGCCTTAAAGGGGCAGTAGCCCTAATGTTTGATTGCTATTTCGTGGAGAATAAACTCACTCAATGTTTGGTTTACCCTAAAAGTTGCACGTGTGGAGTCTTGTCTGACCTCACCTACAGGCCTCTCCATCACAGCCACAAACAGAAGTTTAAATTCTAGGAAAAGGATATATATGAGTATATAAATTGTGAATAATCTAAATAGGGAAACAGATTAAGTGAATACACAATTAAAGTGACACTGTGAAAAAATACAAAATAAAGTGAACAATGTAAAAACCCTTTACTCAAACCCCCCAAAAGTTACTGATTCCCAAGTTCCTAGGTGTTTTTTTCCAAAGGATCAGGTGAGCATAGGGTGGCAGCATGAACAGTTGAAAAAAAAGAACAATAGTGCAATAACATAAAAAAAAGTTAGCAGCATGAACTAATGAAATCTTGTAGAATGGATTCTCACATTTTACAAAAAATAATCAGGCATGTCAAACATATGGAATGAATCCTTGATGATCCAGGTGGAAGAGGAGGATCTCAGGAGAGAAGGAGAGACACAATAGTGCAGATTGCAATGCATCTTTTATGTGACAAGGTAAACTTTAAAATTCACACTTACAGTGCATTATTTAAACGCTAGGTAAAAATAACAGGTCAGGAGTCAGATCTCCTAGCATAGAGACTTTCTCCAGCCTCAACACCTCCTTGGGGAATCATGCAAGCATCTCAGTAAGGCAGTGTCTTAGCGACTTGCAAGCAGACAATGTTCCCCACTACTTCCGAGATTGACTGCCCGGTAACAGGAACACGTCTCTCACAATCTTCTCTGCATCCAACTCTACGTGTTTCACTGACAGTTCAGCTTCCTCAGGACTCAATGACTCCTTCCACGGGTAAGTGTTAAATACCCTTGCTAATTAGCTGTTTAATCAATTATTCTATTATGTTTATTTTTCAGAGTCACAGTTTATTCAAAGCAGGGTAAGGGGTTGTGATCTCCACATTGAACCCATTATGTACTCATATGATGTTTAACACCACCTACCGACATATATCATTTTAATTTATTTGTTGTCAAAGTTAGGGAATACTACAGTACATATAAAATACAAATATGAATTTAATAGTATCAAAAGTTAAAAACCACTTCCATGTAGATAATACCTCTACAAATATATTCAGTTGCAAAAGACCTACCTTAAGACACACTTGCTTAAAGAAGCATATGAATAGCACTGTGGATTATACTGGACACATGATACATACAGCTTGGCCACCTGCAGATGCACTTACCAAAATTCCCTCCTACTGTCTCTGTATGTTCTCCATACATACCAATTAGACTGTAAGGTCCTCGGAGCAGGGACACCTTTTCCTTAATGTTACTTTTATGTCTGATGCACTTATTCCCATGACCTGTTTATATTATCTGATATTTATGTAACGGGTATTCCCCCCCACCCAATCGCAGATATAGTGTGAGTGCGGAGAACCTACAGTTACCAGGTGTGGTGCTTTACCTGTTAGGCTCACAGGAGGGCTGAGCTTCCGCCATGGGGAACCTGGGGCAATTATATTAGGAGTAACCCTGTACTCGGTGCAGCGCCTCCACCTGCGATGGTTCCAAGCAGAGCAGGAATTGTTCCTCACAGGACACATATATATCACTCCACACAACGTATTACCCCACCCTTCAAGTGAGATGTGTATGTGTGACTGCGCAGCCGCTATGTCCCGTGTGAATGTGAGAGGACTCGTTGGTGCACTTGTGGATTACCTGCCAGACACTCCGGTGCCCGGGCTTGCCAAGGAACTTCACAAAGGATCCGAAGGCTGATGTCGGCTGAATGCAGGAGCTACCGTCCGGGGCGATCCCACCCGGATGGCTACTGCCATGACAGCGAAGGTCTGAGCCCAAACTTCTGGACGGACGCGCAGCTTCTGCTGTGTCCTTAACTGGCTCTAGAAAGTAAGTGGCAGTGTCCCTAACCTGAGGGCTGTCCCTGACACAACTCACTCTACTGGGTGACTCAGGGCTAGCTGGGGCCTTGGGGGCTGCTGGCCTAGTGCAGAGAGTCACTGACTCCTGCACCCTACCTCCTTCCCCTAGCTGCTCCTGGCGTTGACTGACTAACTTGCTGCAAGCCCACGAAATTTATCTCTTTGCTCCTGCAGGGCCATCCTCCAGCCCTATTGGCTACCTGGCGCTGCAGAGGCTTATGGGACTTATAGTCCCTTCCAAGAGCCTTCCCTGGTAGGTTAGGGTTCGCGCGCTCCTTTCTGCGCATGCGCAACTCTTATGTGCCGCCTGTAGCTTCCTAGCTTCTTCTCTACTCTGCCCCGCACATGAGCGATCACGCCGCATGCGCGTGCACCCGCAATGGCGGCCCCTGCTAACCGGGTACGCCGCCGAGCCTCCTAAGCCTCTCAAAGGCTAAACCTAAATCATATTGCAAAGGAGGGGAGAAATGTATTTATGCATGTATGTATGTCTTTATTTATATAGCGCCATTAATGTACACTGGCGACCAACTTTATTCTTACTTGGCTAACTCCGCGAATTTCAGAGGACCCCGGTGATGTGCGGTTTTGTGTCGTTTTCTCCTGGGGTATATAGCGTTATATTCGCGGCTGTGATTTAAGCATTTTATTCCAGCTGGCTGCAATACTGCAATGCCGTGTAAAAACGCATGGGGGCGTTTGCGAGCTGTTGTCTTTAAAGCCGTCCCCTATAACCCCAAACATACAGTACTGTACATTTTTATTCATAGTGTACATGTACAGGGGGTCTCCGGAGCTGAACCGCATTGGTTTCAGGTCGGGGGACCCCCTGCTCCCCGAGATACAGCCCCCTTTATGAGGTACCGGTATCCCTCTGCGTTTCAAGGTCCCGATCACGTGACCGCGGCCTGTAAACCAAGCAGAGGGATACCAGCACCCCCTAAAGGGGCCTGTATCTCAGGGAGCAGGGGGTCCCGGGACCTGAAACCACAGCGGTTCTGCTCCGGAGACCCTATGCACATGTACAGTAAAAATAAAACGCATATATAAATAAACACTCGTTCTTTACCTTAGCGGCTATGTGCTATGGTAACGAAGCAGCATTTCTGTATTTTAATAATATTGTACAGTGAGCAGGGGGTTCCCTGAGCCAGAAATTAATGCTCAGGGTACCCCCTGCTCCTGCACAATATTATTAAAAATACAGAAATGCTGCTTCATTACCATAGCGTATAGCCGCTAAGGCAATGAAGGGGTTAACTCACCGTGCCCGCTTTATTGTGGGTAGCGGGGGTGGGTGAGGGGGGTATTTGGCCCTTGGTGTGAGTTTAGGACTTGCGGGCGGGTTGCGGGTGCACTTAACCCCTTCACGACCGTAGCAGTTAATACCGCTACGGTCATGAAGGGGTTAAGCCCTCCCGCTACCCCCCGCAAGCCCTAAACAGCCACCGTTGGGGCTAATACCCCCTTCACCCACCCCCGCTACCCACAATAAAAAAAATACACACACAGCAGCCACCAAAAAATAAATAAATAAATCTAAATAAATAAATAAATAAATGACTATAAATAAATACATTTGAAATACATTTTTATTTATAGTGTAGATGTGCAGGGGGTCTCCGGAGCTGAACCGCGTTGGTTTCAGGTCGGGGGACCCCCTGCTCCCCGAGATACAGCCCCCTTTATGAGGTGCCGGTATCCCTCTGCGTTTCAAGGTCCCGATCACGTGACCGCGGCCTGTAAACCAAGCAGAGGGATACCGGCACCCCCTAAAGGGGCCTGTATCTCGGGGAGCAGGGGGTACCCGGACCTAAAACCACAGAGGTTCTGCTCCGGAGACCCTCTGCACATGTACAGTATAAATAAAACACACACATCAATAAAGAATCGTTCTTTACCTTAGCGGCTATGTGCTATGGTAACGAAGCAGCATGAATGTATTTTAATAATATTGTACAGTGAGCAGGGGGTTCCCTGAGCCAGAAATGAATGCTCAGGGACCCCCTGCTCCTGCACAATATTATTAAAAATACAGAAATGCTGCTTCATTACCATAGCTGATAGCCGCTAAGGCAATGAAGGCAGAATAGCATGTTTATTGGGGACATTTGATTTGCCCCCAATAAACATTGCAATAAACAACATACAGTACACCCCCTGTGTATTTAAAATACATAAACAATAAATACATGACATACATATTTTTATTGTGTGTTTTAAACCTGCCTGCCTTCACTGTAATCTATGTAAAAAACCCTCCCCCTATTGTGTGTGAAGCTTCCCTGCCTTCACTGTAATCTATGTAAAAAACCCTCCCCCTATTGTGTCTGCTAAGCTTCCCTGCTTTGACTAATCTGTGTAAGCCCCCCTCCCCCTAGTGTGTCAGTAAAATCTGCCTGGCCTGTGTTTCTGTGAGTGCAGTGTACTGTATTTAAATGTGGGGAGGGGGATCCCGTGTAAATAACCACACCAACACCCACTACCCACTAATCACGGCCCCTCCGCTGCTTGCTGCAAAACAGAGACAAAAATTAAAACATACAAAGTAATGTCCCCTAACCCCTTAATCACCATAGCGGTTATTAACCTCTACAGTCATTAAGGGGTTAACCCAACCTCACCCACCACTCGGGACGCCTACATACCCTCCCACACTAACCCCCCCACCCGTGAGGCCTAACCACCCACCCAACTCATAACGCAGCCCCACGCGAGTCCCCGGTGGGCTGGCGGGGCACCTGGACAGACCTTCAGTTTACCAGCAGCCCTTTTTACACAGGTTCTGGAGGCCTGCTGGTTGATCCCGCCAGCACCATGGCCCCAAGGTGGTCTCCTTGGGTCACCGTGGGCCACAATGGGGTCCCCACGGTAGGCCCGCGGATGTCTGGGAGCCCCGGGTCAGACCCACAGGTGTCTTCGGGGCCTCGGGTGGTTTCCTCGGGGGTCTGGGGAACTCACGGGTGCTCACTACGGGTCCGTGGTGCCCCCACAGAAGTGGGACCACACATCATCATCCCCGCACCTACGGGTCGGCGGTGCCCCTACAGAAGTGGGACCACACATCGTCATCCCCGCAGACTACGGGTCTGCGGTGCCCCCACAGAAGTGGGACCACACATTATCATCCCCACATGTGTCACCCGTGGAACCACCAGCCTGATACCCTTGGGATACCCGAGGATACCAACAGGTGGTCTCCAGAGGTCCCACGCAGAATCACGGAACCAACCCTGAATGTAAAAAAAATAAACCTGCCTATACATTCAATACATACACCCTCCCCCCAACACCTACAGTACAATAATGTGCAAAATAACTATTATCCAGATATAGATAATAGATTAATTGCCCATTATTAAAAACATTAACTAGCATATACAAATAAATAAAGTACTACTGACCTCATCAATACGAAGTGTCCGTCGCCAGCAAAATCCTTGTCTTGCCCACAACATACATAGCAAATACAAAGCCAATACATTGCAATTACATTCAGATATCAATTAACCCCTTAAACACCTTATCAGATAATAACCGCAAAGGTGATTAAGGGGTTAAGCCACACAGGCCCGATACCCACCTTTCACCCATGAATTTGTACAGTGGCTTCATCATGCAACTATATATATATATATACATATATATACATATATATACAGAGATATATATATACAGTATATATATACACGATGAACCAATATACAAATAAATGTAGAAGGGTTATCAAAAGCATACTGTCCTACAACCAAACACTTCTCCATACAGACACTACATTAAAATCAATTTCCTTTAATAATCCTAACTGATCTCACAATCTATATCATCACAAACCAATGAAAAGCCAATGAAACACCTCACATTCCAATATATATGATGCATAAAATCTGTGCACCATATACATTCTGCAAATAAATCAGCCAAGTAAACAAAAATCAATTAGCAATCATTATTTGCGTCCCTAAACAATTCACACTCTATCACGAACAATGAAACAATTAACTAATTCACGCCTGGAGCAGAACAATTTAGCCTGTGAAAAAATATAAGTACCAACCAAAATACAACCTTAAAAACCAAGGCTAGCCCTGACCTCCGTCAAACACACAATACAATACCAAGGAATACATCTATCTAATTTTAAAATACTTTAAACTCACAATAAAGCATACTGTAGCAGCATACACAAAATAATTTAAAACACATCTAATCCAGCTTTGAAAACAACATCATTTCTTACCCTGTACTGTACTGTATGTATATATCTCTCTAGACATATATACATACATACATACATTGGCAAGAAATGATATACCACAAAGAAAAATACACATGTTAAAAAAGCTATCGCTGACCTCCCTCAAACACACAATACAATATCAAGGAATTCATCTATCTAATTTTAAAATACTTTAAACTCATAATAAAGCATAGCAGCATAGACAAATTAATTTAAAACACATCAAATCAAGCTTTTAAAACAACATCACTTCTTACCCTGTATGTATATATCTCTCTAGACATATATACATACATACATACAGTGGCAAGAAATGATATACCACAAAAAAAAAATACACATGTTAAAAAACCTTTTGAAAAAATTAACAAGTTAAATAAAATAAATTTCTTTAGTTCACTTACCATTACTTGCCCCCACCGATTCCCGTTGCGCAGCTTACTCACGAACCAATCCACGATCAGGAACACATAAAATAAAAAAACATAAAATAATAAACATTAAACTAAAAATCCAAATCAATCCACGGGTCTTCTACTTGTAATCCATCTTCATGTGTATCCTTCTTTCTTCTATCTCCTTCCAGCGGGGCGGGGAGGGGTCTTCTCCCTGTCTGCGGCCACGCCCTGGTCTTCTTTCTTGCCCGGAGGTCCTTCCTCCGCGGCGTCTGGCTTCAAAATGAGACGACATAGGCTTTTAAAGGCCTATGACGTCAGATTTTTCGTCATGGTTCCCACGGTCCTGATTGGGTTGTGAAAACCATGTGTTTTGGCTGACAAAAAAAAAATGATGACGTCACTTAAAGGCAATGACAGCACAGCCAATCAGAATGGCTTTGCTTCAATTGCCTTTAAGATGATGTCATGAAAAGACACATGGCTGCCCTCACATGGTATGGTAGCCAATCAGAGCGTGGGAACTCCATCCCTACTCTGATTGGCTCTAGTACCATGTGACAAGCTTTCAATGACGTCACATCCTTTTTCCCCCCAAGCCTCTGTCACATGGTACTAGAGCCAATCAGAGTAGGGATGGAGTTGTGGCTTAACCCCTTAATCACCTTTGCGGTTATTATCTGATAAGGTGTTTAAGGGGTTAATTGATATCTGAATGTAATTGCAATGTATTGGCTTTGTATTTGCTATGTATGTTGTGGGCAAGACAAGGATTTTGCTGGCGACGGACACTTCGTATTGATGAGGTCAGTAGTACTTTATTTATTTGTATATGCTAGTTAATGTTTTTAATAATGGGCAATTAATCTATTATCCATATCTGGATAATAGTTATTTTGCACATTATTGTACTGTAGGTGTTGGGGGGGAGGGTGTATGTATTGAATGTATAGGCCAGGTTTATTTTTTTTACATTCAGGGATTGTTCCGTGGTTCTGCGTGGGACCTCTGGAGACCACCTGTTGGTATCCTCGGGTATCCCAAGGGTATCAGGCTGGTGGTTCCATGGGTGACACATGCGGGGATGATGATGTGTGGTCCCACTTCTGTGGGGGCACCGCGGACCCGTAGTCTGCGGGGATGATGATGTGTGGTCCCACTTCTGTGGGGGCACCGCTGACCCGTAGGTGCGGGGATGATGATGTGTGGTCCCACTTCTGTGGGGGCACCACGGACCCGTAGTGAGCACCCGTGAGTTCCCCAGACCCCCGAGGAAACCACCCGAGGCCCCGCAGACACCTGTGGGTCTGACCCGGGGCTCCCAGACATCCGCGGGCCTACCGTGGGGACCCAATTGTGGCCCACGGTGACCCAAGGAGACCACCTGGGGGCCATGGTGCTGGCGGGATCCACCAGCAGGCCTCCAGAACCTGTGTAAAAAGGGCTGCTGGTAAACTGTAGGTCTGTCCAGGTGCCCCGCCAGCCCACCGGGGACTCGCGTGGGGCTGCGTTATGAACCCTGTATGTAAAAGAATAAATCTTGTATTTATGGGGGGGGCACAGGGGGTGGGTAATGTATTTAATAAATAGAATGATGTTTATTGTGGGGCTGTGTATTGTTTTTATTGTGGGTACTGGGGGTGGGGGGGGGTTTCACCAACGGTATGTGGGTAGGCCTCCCTTGTGGGTAGTGGGTGGGTGGTTAGGCCTCACGGGTGGGGGGGTTAGTGTGGGAGGGTATGTAGGCGTCCCGAGTGGTGGGTGAGGGTGGGTTAACCCCTTAATGACTGTAGAGGTTAATAACCGCTATGGTGATTAAGGGGTTAGCGGACATTACTTTGTATGTTTTAATTTTTGTCTCTGTTTTGCAGCAAGCAGCGGAGGGGCCATGGGTAGTGGGTAGTGGGTGTTGGTGTGGTTATTTACACGGGATCCCCCTCCCCACATTTACATACAGTACACTGAACTCACAGAAACACAGGCCAGGCAGATTTTACTGACACACTAGGGGGAGGGGGGCTTACACAGATTAGTCAAAGCAGGGAAGTTTAGCAGACACAATAGGGGAAGGGTTTTTTACATAGATTACAGTGAAGGCAGGGAAGCTTCACACACAATAGGGGGAGGGGTTTTTACATAGATTACAGTGAAGGCAGGCAGGTTTAAAACACACAATAAAAATATGTATGTCATGTATTTATTGTTTATGTATTTTAAATACACAGGGGGTGTACTGTATGTTGTTTATTGCAATGTTTATTGGGGGCAAATCAAATGTCCCCAATAAACATGCTATTCTGCCTTCATTGCCTTAGCGGCTATCAGCTATGGTAATGAAGCAGCATTTCTGTATTTTTAATAATATTGTGCAGGAGCAGGGGGTCCCTGAGCATTAATTTCTGGCTCAGGGAACCCCCTGCTCACTGTACAATATTATTAAAATACATTCATGCTGCTTCGTTACCATAGCACATAGCCGCTAAGGTAAAGAACGATTCTTTATTGATGTGTGTGTTTTATTTATACTGTACATGTGCAGGGGGTCTCCGGAGCAGAACCGCTGTGGTTTTAGGTCCGGGGACCCCCTGCTCCCCGAGATACAGGCCCCTTTAGGGGGTGCCGGTATCCCTCTGCTTGGTTTACAGGCCGCGGGCACGTGATCGGGACCTTGAAACACAGAGGGATACCGACACCTCATAAAGGGGGCTGTATCTCGGGGAGCAGGGGGTCCCCCGACCTGAAACCAATGTGGTTCAGCTCCGGAGACCCCCTGCACATCTACACTATAAATAAAAATGTATTTCAAATGTATTTATTTATAGTCATTTATTTATTTAGATTTATTTATTTATTTTTTGGCGGCTGCTGTGTGTGTATTTTTTTTATTGTGGGTAGTGGGAGTGGGTGAAGGGGGTATTAGCCCCAACGGTGGCTGTTTAGGGCTAGCGGGGGGTAGCAGGAGGGCTTAACCCCTTCATGACCGTAGCGGTATTAACTGCTACGGCTGTGAAGGGGTTAAGTGCACCCGCAACCCCCCCGCAAGTCCTAAACTCAGACCAAGGGCCAAATACCCCCCTCACCCACCCCCGCTACCCACAATAAAGCGGGCACGGCGAGTTAACCCCTTCATTGCCTTAGCGGCTATACGCTATGGTAATGAAGCAGCATTTCTGTATTTTTAATAATATTGTGCAGGAGCAGGGGGTACCCTGAGCATTAATTTCTGGCTCAGGGAACCCCCTGCTCACTGTACAATATTATTAAAATACAGAAATGCTGCTTCGTTACCATAGCACATAGCCGCTAAGGTAAAGAACGAGTGTTTATTTATATATGTGTTTTATTTTTACTTTACATGTGCATAGGGTCTCCGGAGCAGAACCGCTGTGGTTTCAGGTCCCGGGACCCCCTGCTCCCTGAGATACAGGCCCCTTTAGGGGGTGCCGGTATCCCTCTGCTTGGTTTACAGGCCGCGGTCACGTGATCGGGACCTTGAAACGCAGAGGGATACCGGCACCTCATAAAGGGGGCTGTATCTCGGGGAGCAGGGGGTCCCCCGACCTGAAACCAACGTGGTTCAGCTCCGGAGACCCCCTGTACATGTAAACTATGAATAAAAATGTACAGTACTGTATGTTAGGGGTTATAGGGGTTGTTGTTATACAGTATATATATATATATGTATATATATATACTGCATTACAATTCATGAATTTATGCTATCTGGCAGACACGCGAAGCATTGCAGCCTAGTAAATCCTGAACCATTATTAATTAACACATCAACCGCGCGTCAGCCGGGCATGCGCCTGGCTGGGAAGGCAAAAGGAGCCCGGCATGCTCCGGGTGAAAAGTGTCACATTCCAGGAACATGCCAGGTAAATGCCAGTTATTAGTAAGAATAAAAGCTGCCGCAGCAGTACATAGCGCTTCACAGTAGTAATACACGTGACAATCATTTAAATAACAAATAATAGAAATAACAGATCGTGGGAATAAGTGCTTCAGGCATAAAAGTAACATTTCAGAAGAGGAGTCTCTGCTTCGAAGAGCTTACAATCTAATTGGTAGGTAGGAAGAGCGTACAGAGACAGTAGCAGGGCATTCTGCTATGTGCATCTGCAGGGGGCCAAGCTGTATGTATCATGTGTATAGTATTAGCCACAGTGCTACTCATATGCTTCTTTAAGCCAGTGTGTCTTAAGGGGGATTTAAAGGTGGATTGATAGGGTGCTAGTTGGGTATTGAGTGGAAGGGCATTCCAGAGTTGTGGGGCAGTCAATGAGAAAGGTTTAAGGTGGGAGAAGGCTTTACAAATACAAAAGGGGTAGAGAGAAGACATCCTTGAGCAGAATGCAAGAGTCAGGATGGTGCATAGCGAGAAATTAGGGCTGAGATGTAAGGAGGGGCATAAAAGTGTAAAGCTTTAAAAGTGAGGAGGAGAATTGAGTGCGAGATGCGGGATTTGATAGGAAGCCAGGAGAGGAATTTCAGAAGGGGAGATGCAGAGACAGATTTAGGAAAGAGTAGAGTGATTCTGGCAGCAGCATTGAGCAAAACATTGTAAAGGGAGACAGGTGAGAGGCAGGAAGGCCAGGAAGAAGGAGGTTGCAGTAATCAAGACGGGAGAGAACGAGGGCCTAAGTCAGAGTTTTAGCAGTCGAGCAATAGAGGAAAGGGCGTATCTTTGTAATATTGCGGAGGAAAAAACGACAGGTTTTAGATATGCTTTGAATGTGAGAGGAAATTGTGAGAGAGGAGACAAGTGTGACCCCTAGGCAGCTTGTTTGGGCTTCTGGGTGAATGATGGTACTTCCAACAGTAATGTGGAAGGAGGTAATAGGGCCGGGTTTGGGAGGAAGCTCTGTTTTTGCCATGTTAAGTTTAAGTCTTCGTAGGGCCTTCCAGGATGGTACCGCAGAGAGGCATTCTGAAACTTTGGTCTGTACAGCAGGTGTAAGGTCAATGGTTGAAAAGTAAATTTGTGTGTCGTCGGCATAGAGGTGATATTTAAACCAAAGAGATGTGATTAGGTCACCTGGAGAAAGTGTGTACAGAGAAAAGAGAAGAGGTCCAGGACAGAGCCTGGTGTACTCCCACAGAGAGAACGATAGAGGAGGAGGAGGTGTTAGCAGAAGAGACACTGAAAGTACAATGGGAGAGGTAAGAGGAGATCCAGGATAGAGCTTTGTTACTAATACCAAGAGTATGGAGAATGTGAAGGTGAAGAGGGTGGTCCACGGTGTCAAATAATAAATAAATAAATAATAAACGACAATGTATATACACATCAAGAATGAAGACCAACACGTAACTCTTAAGGACCTGTGATTTCAGCAGAAACAGAGGCATATAGACTATCTACAGAGTACTAAATAAAAAACAAAGGAGAGGCAGCAGGGAATGTAGATACAGATCTTAGGGTAAATAAAAACCCTAGCTCAAAGTCTACATTCAAACCATTTGGTAATTCAGTTCTCATTTTATGTATTCAAAAAACTTCTCTTTTTGTAAATTCCACATCTCTGTCCCCTCCTCTCCAATGTGATGTTACATGCTCTATTCCAGTAATTAAAGGCCTCATGAATCCGCGTGATGGTATAAAGAAAAATGCTTTGGAAAAATGGTGTCATCACCTTTCTAATGGAGAGTCCAGGAAGTGCAGGCTGGCGTAACAGCTGTCGGGGAAGTTTAGTGCGGACATAATATCAGCACATCCCGGCAGCAGCATCGCTCCAAACTCCTGGTTAGCACCCCCCCCCTTTTGGTTGTTTTTGCACATGTATTTTAATATAATATATCTTATACACGTAATGCAGTGTATTTCGCATGTGCAGTTTTGTGTATTTTGTGTTTTATGTTTTTTGAAGTGAAACTTCTTTCGTGGCACCTAGTCCTGATAGAGCAAAACTGGATAAATGGGGGGCGAAATGTGAAACGGAAGTGACGTCACCTAATGGACGCCGCTCCGCTCACACGTCCCCTGTCCCCTGTAACATGCGGCAGCGGCAGGGACAGCCTCCGGCGCCGCTCCTATACGCCGTTGCACCCCCCCACACACCCCCCCCACACACACCCGGCTGCTGACATATGCGGCCCAACTGTTCCACGACCGCTGCCATGCCGCGCATGCGCAGTTGTGATGGCGCCGCTGACAGATGCCACACATGCGCAGAAGCGGGTGGCAGCGGTGTCGTCCCACCCACACGCTCGTCACGGCGCCATTCAGCCTTCCACTGCCGCGGGCGTTTGCGGGCCCCTTGCGCCCGCAGGAAGCGGTGGCACACGGCGCAAACCCGGGCGCAACCCGCGTGGCACAGGGCACTGACTGACCCACCCACACCCCCCGCATACTGACTGACCCACCCACACCCCCCCGCACACTGACAGACCCACCCACCCCTCCCCGAACACTGACTGAGCACACTGACTGACCCACCCCCCCGCACACTGACTGACCCACCCACCCCCCGCACACTGACTGAAGCGCACACTGACTGACCCACCCCTCCCACACACTGACTGACCCACCCAAACCCCCCACACACTGACTGACCCACCCACACACCCCCGCACACTGACTGACCCACCCACACCCCCCCACATACTGACTGACCCACCCCCACCCCCCCGCTTGCCTGGAGGAGGGGAGACATTGGCTCCTGAGAAAGCTGAACTGTCCGGCCGATACCAGAAGTAACAGCGATCCTCGCCTGCTTGCAGGAAGCTTAGACACTGCATTACAGAGATTCTGGCATGATTCCCCATGGAGGTGTTGAGGCTGGGGAAAGTCTCCATGCTAGGAGATCTGACAACTGACATGTTTTTTTTTTACTAGAGTTTAAAGAATGCACTGTAAGTGTGAATTTAAAAATGTTCCCTTGTCACATAAAAGTTTAATTGCAAGCTGCCCTATTGTGTCTCTCTCTCCTGAAATCTTCCTCTTCCACCTGGATCATCAAAGATTCATTATATATGTTTGAAATGTCTGATTATTTTTTGTAAAATGTGAGTATCCATTCTACAAGATTTCATCAGTTCCTGTTGCTAATTTTTTAACATTATTGCACTATTATCCTTTTTTTCCCTTTTCATACTGCCGCCCTATGCTCCCCTGATATTTTGGAATAAATCTTGCTACTAGGTATCCTTGGGAAAGGAGAATTCTAATCCCCATAGCTCTCGTCTTAGAGGGGGAGGTGTGAAGGAAAGGGGCTCAGAGACCAGAATAATAAGGTTAAGCCTGTTCCCTGGCCCTGCCCATTCTTACCTGGGGTTCATCTGACCACCAGACCCCTGTGCTACCTGTCCTGTCGACCAGGGGAAGCCATTGCCTAGTTCCTCTGGTAGGCACTGTTCCCATTCCTTCATTTGTATTTCCCTCCGCAAGCCCTTTAACTGTCTTCCCCATCCCTGGTTGGCTAATGCAGATGAGCCCTCGCATCCTGATCGGTTCCTGACCAGCATCCGTGCTGTGATTGGTCACCATAGGAAATCATGGTAGAGGGGAATCTATGAAAGGGGAACCTGATCAGCTTTCTGGAGTCCTTTCTGATTCTGTCGTGGAGGTGAACTAAGCGTGTACTCTGAGGCTGTGCTAGAGACACCCAAAAATAAGGCTGAGCCTTACCAAGCAGGAAATGTTGCATTGCTTTGTGCTATGGGACTGTAGCTACGCCGGAGAAGCAGAGAGCAAGACTTTTCAGCAGGACTTTTGAAAGTGCTCTGCCACGATTGTACCAAAGAGGTCTGCACTGTCCCTACCTCATCCCTACCTCATCAGAGATTGGAAGCAAGCCCCGGGTAAGCCTTTGATGTGATGCCCATCAGCTACCCAGCTAGAATTCCCCCCATATGCCCCCTGTTTTATAGTACAGTATAGCTCTGATTATGTTTTTTGTATTGTGCTTGCTGGCTCTGGCTAGAATAAAAATGATTTATTGAACTGCTTTGTCCTGTCTGGTGCCTTGATCCTGTTGATATGTTCTGGTCTTCCATGGCACTGATGACAGCCTGAGAGGATCTAGCACATGGCCCAGCAAGGGTCCATAGGAGAAAAGGCTCTACAGATGCTATACAGGAGTGGGATCATTTATGCAACCCATCCTGAGCCAAGTCTTAGTATCGTAAGGATCGGTCTTAGGCCTCACCTCTGTGACGTGTTTCATGACGCCACTGGTGATGTGCCTTGCGCTGACAGGATCGTGTGCAGGTGTCATCCATTTGTTGTCAGGCAATGGACTCAACCAAAAGCTGACACTGACAACAGGATAACTACTTCATCTAATTCCCTAGCGGTACTAAACTCCGCCCCATGACTTTCCAGTGTGCTGATGGCAATCTGCATTTACAGCCATGCAACTCAGCATGTATTGGCTCTTCATCAAGAGGCAATCATTACATTCAGGCTTGTGCCTTTCATCTGATTGGGTAACAGGCCTTTATATGCTCAGCAATGCCTGCTCCAAATCAGCTGGGCATAGTAGTCTATACCTCAGACGAAGTGCTCCAACAAGCACCCCGCTTGCCGTGTACTGCTCTGCCTTGTGCAATCCTTGACCTTGGCTGTGTACCTGTACTCCCACCTTCTCTTATCCACGACTGTGGCTTCATACATTGAGTCCCACCTTCTCCATACCTCGACCTCGGCTACACACAATGACGATTCTAAATCTCCAACCCTTGACCATGGTGAATATCAACACTAATCCTACTTCTCCTATGCAGACCCTGCTACACGGCTACAGACCTGCTCACCGAACGCAGTCTCACAGCTGTAGGTTGGTACATTCTAATCCCCAACTATGCCTTATGGTTCTATCCTGTTTGTGGCGAGCACCTCCCTAGCGAGCCAAGTACCTCCCTAGCGAGCCAAGATTGGTACAGCTTGAGAAGCGCACTGGTAGTGATCACCTTTTTTATTTTGGAGTTAGGGACAGTGTTGGACCTAGATAGTGTCTATAAGAATGGTTTATCTCTACTCTCCGTTTCACTTGGAGGTAATGTATATGTGATCTAAGTATGTTAAATTAAGTAAGAATACAAGTAAAAAATAAACTCATTGTTACAAAAAACACAATAAAGTGAAAAATACAGTGATTAAGACTAAATGTCGCCAAAAATAAAGTCAAATGGTCACCAAACACAAATATTTTTCTAGAAGCAAGAGAGTACTTGGTCCATACTGTAGAGATGATTGTGAAGGGGGTTACCGTGAAATATTTAAATCCAATCCTCAACAAGATAGTTAAATAGTCTGCTCAGTGTTTTGCTTCTTGATCCTGGTAGCTCTAGGTCTGAATACAATGTGAAAGAAATGGAAAAAGCACAAAACACACAATAGTTCATTACATTTTTACTAATAAGTACAAAAAAAACAGAATATAAAATTACCCTTACAATTAAAATGGTTTCAAATTGTATATCACCGGCTAAATTGTACCTCTGCTCTTTAAAATAATCTGGGCATCTGATGAAAGTATCTTCCTGTTTCTAAAATTCTGGGTAGTTGAAATCAGAGCGAGTGTGTAGTTTCAACTTCCGGTCCAGGTTGAGCCTCCAGGGTCTATGAGGTAGTGCTCCTGATCAAGCCTCCCCCTCTCACACCCATGGGATACGAATTCTAGGGGTCTGCTCCAAAGTTTCCCAGCCACATGGATTATTCACACTTCATAATTCCAGCCACATGGGGTTGTGCATTAAGTACTGTAGATACACATATCGTCTCCAAACAGCAAACCAACAAAAGCAAGTTTCCTAGCAGAAAATAGACCTAAAAGCTCAGGGGACAGAGCCTCCTGTGTGGTTGTTGCTTCTAGTGTCAGAATTCCCACAATGCCCTGTGCATTTCATGGTTTACATCCCCATCTTCAGGGATAATGACTTCCTGATCTCAATGGTACTGTTAGTATTGTAAAACCTTATTGGTTGAAACAGATTATGATCATTACATAATCAATTCTACAGGTACAGTAGTAATCCTGCTCTCAAACAAGTATTAAATACACTGACTAATACATGTTTATATAAAAAATCAATTCTGTATATACATAAAATATGGTACAGTTTATCTGGACTGCATCACAAATATAATTGTACAACATTTTAATTAATTGAAAAAGAATGCTCAAGTTGACCAAACTATAATTAAAAACTGAATCCACTGCAGATGAACTGAAATAGAGACTTGTGGGTGATGATAAAAAAAAAGTAATTATCTACTGAATCCAATATATACTAAACATGCATTAATCTTTAATTAAAGGAATGAGGTCTATATCTTAATTTAAGCCCAATGTGGCCACACATTTAAGTTGAAATATCCAAAAGGTTTCCCGCTTGGATAATAAATTCAATCTATCACTTCTTCTAGAGTGTAATTTAACTTTTTCAATGGCTTTCACCCTTAATCATTCTGGGTTGCAATTGTGCTTAATAAAGAAGTATCTTGAGACACTATGTTTTTGGAAACCAAGTGTAATATTTCTCAGATGTTGCTGTATTCGTATTTTGACGGGTTTCATAGTTCTCAACACATATTGGGTACCGCATGGACATTCCAGTAGGTACACGACATAGTTAGTGGAACAATTAATAGAGGTGTTTATTTAATTTTTTTCCAGTTGTTTTAGATTCAAAATATTTTTTTATCACCAGTATCTATATATTTATATATTGTACATTCCCCCCACTTTAAACCTCCATTAGGTTTCTCAAACAGTCACTTGATCTTTTTTGACTTGGGTATTTTTAATCATACTTGGGGTTGTAGTGTTTTTCAGATTTCTTGCTTATCTATAAATGACTTGTGAAATTTCATTGAAATTGGGACCCAGGACAGAATCACATTTAAGAATGGCCTGGAGGTATGTTTTTAATCCAACTCCTGTGGTGATTACTGCTGGCAAGGAGATCATTATTTAAATATACCTCTTTTACAAAGGTTTTTGTATCGATTTGATTTAGTGCACTGGTCTCCCAAATCAAATCTAAAAATTCAGTTAACATCATTTTGGGATGTAAATCCTGATTCCAGTCATTATAGTTCAAGTATGCCAAAAAGTCTCCAAACAAAATCTCATCACCATCCTAAAAAATCAGTACATCATCAATAAATCTGTTCCAAAATATTACTCCCTGATTTGAGGATGCCTTGAAGATATAAACTGTGACTCCTAGCTACCCATGAACACGTTGGCATAGGTGGGAGCAAATGTGGTACCCATAGCTGTAACTGTGATCTGTAAATAATATTTATCTATAAATAAAAAATAATTATGTTAATATAAATTGTATCCCATCCATGATAAATTGCATATGTTCTATTGATAAAGTATTATCTTTATAAAGAAAACTTCCTATCGCGTGCAAACCTCTCTCATGGCATATACTGCTGCGGCCGAGTTTATTCGAGCATTTGCCCGTTCTCGGCCGCAGCAGTTACCTGGCGCGCGCCGGAGGGTGCCGGGCGCGCGCCGAAGCAGCGGAGGAGAGGCCCGCCGATCGCGGCTTCCCCCTCTCCTCTCCGGGTCCCCCGGAACCCCCTGCCGCCGTCCCCCACATCGCGGGACACCAGGGCTCCCTCGGGGAGCCCTGGACGTGCGTGCAGGGGGCGCAGGCTCCCGATGACGCGTGACCACGCATCGGAGACGCGCGGCACGCCGAGGGGCTGCCACTTGCAAGCCGGGAAATCTCCCGGCTTGCGGTACTGGCCACACTGCAATAAAGTGTGTCGCCAGTGTACTTGTGTATAGGGACTGAAAAGCCCATCTCAATCCTTGCTTCCATTCAACATCTTTCACACATTTGAGGACATGTGTAGTGTCTTTTATATGAGATTTTAACTGACTTCCATGTTTTTGTAAAAATAAAAAATATAATGGGATACATTAGCTGTAAGAGAATTAGTGCCAGAAATAATAGACCACCTGGATCTATTAAAGTTTTATGCATTTTTGGAAGATGATACAGTATAGGTTTCCTTGGACTGCTATTAAACGGGTAACGGTACTCATTAGGATTTATAACCTTCTCTTTCTGATATCTATCAAGGAGAGGAAATGTGATTTAAAGTGCGCAGCTAATAAAACTTCACAGTGATAAATCACAAATAGTGACTTAAATCAACCAGGAGTGTATACCCATATGACCAATAAAGGGAAACAATTAGTATATGATAAATACAAAACCGTTACAGGTGAATAGATAAGCGTCTGCAGCCGTATCAAATAGAGTGGCTCACACCCTTTGCACTATACAGTAGAAACGAAAACACAAGAAAACAGCGCAAAAACGCATCTATCAAGGAGAGTCTTTAAATCCTTAAAATATATAACTGTGGTGTTGAATTTCAACATTCAGTAGGAAGTTGTGACATTTTGCTCCCTCTTTGCCTCTTTTATATAATCTACTTTGTCTTGTACGACTAACCACCCTCCCCTGTCCGCCTGTTTTATCACCAGGCTGTCCTGTTCTGTTAACTCTTTTAGAATTTTTCCTTCTGCTATCGTTAAATTCCTTTTAAAGACACATTTTTTAAGCTTAGTTTGTCATTGTCTCTCTCCACTAAATTATGTAAAGTATTTATGCAGCTTTCTTGAAAGCCTACTAGAAAAAAAAGTTGATTTTGGTTTCAGTGAAGTGTAGTTATCCCCCATTTCTTTCTTTTCATATGCTAATAATTCTGTTTCTTTTGGCAACTAATCTTCAAAAAATATGTTCAGAGTTAGATTTCTTGAAATTTTCAGCAAATCTATATACTGTACAACTGAAACCCATTAGGGTCACGGGAAGGGCAAAGCTTAGGCCCTTAGATAATACTGGTTGTTGTTCTTCACTTAATGCATTGCTAGATAAATTAAAGATACCTTTTTGTTTCTCAGTGTTATGTGTCGTATGTTCACTAATTACCTTTTTTATTGTTCTCTTACTTTCTCCTCATTTACCGCTTTTGTAAATAGTCTTTTTCTCCATTGGAGGGGAGATGCTACATTTAACCTTTCTCCTGGTATCGATTATCTGTCTCCACTGTGTGGATCTCCTCTCCATATTCTCTCTAAAAAAAACATTATCACTTATGCTTCCATTTTTGGGGTACTGGTAGTGATTTGAGTTAGTCTAGGGAGAGTAATCATCTCTCTTTTTATATTTTTTGTTGGTGATAAACCCCTTGATTTTCAAACCTTCTATTTTTATGGTAGATTTAAAAAAAAATTAGTTCAACGCTGTGTTTATAGTCTTTTTTCAAATTAATATGCAATATGCCAAATTGCATGTAATTTTATTCATCAATCATAGACATATTTAGTAATTACAAGTTGTTACTTATTACATTAGATTAATCATGTTTTTGTAGTTCAAGGGTGTATTAATGGACATTTTTTTAAATGAATATGCAATACAGTATGCCAAATTGCATGTAATTACATTCATCAATCATAGATACATTTAATAATTACTACTCATTGCTTATTACATTAGATTAATCATGTGTTAACTTTGTTAATGGCCTTTTTTGTAAAATTAAATGCAACATTTCTAATTGTACTTAATGACATTCAATCATAGACATATTTAATAACTACTGCTAGTGGCTTTATTATAAAGACACTGTAATAGTCTTAATAGTACTATTATTATTTGACAGGGCCAAACTTTTTTTCAGAAATATGAATCCACGGCAGATTTGCAAATTACTTTCAGCAGAATTGGATGCAAAAAGGCAGATTTCCCCCCCCCCCCTTTCACTGAAAATCACCCTTACGGATTCGGAAACCAAATCTGCATATGTAATCCGAATCCGCAAACTGATTTAATATAGGAGGAGTACTTAAAGAGGGGGGCAGTCTGAGGCATTGTATTGTAGGCATGGTTTTTCTGTGGGTTGGTTATGCCTGCAGCACTATAGTCCAAATATCTTAACCATTAACATGTGACTGACTGGATTGACTCATGTCTGAGTGGGTCTATTCCACTTTCGGGGCTATTGCCTGCCTGGCCTTAGTGGACTGGGCTTTTCTCCAGTACTTTTTCTGTGTCTGTTATATAAATTATATAGCAGTATATTAACTTTATATAATAATAATAATAATACTAAAATAATAACAATACTATGTCAATTAGTTTCAAGGAGGTTTACACTTATACACATTTAGTTTCTCTCATTCTGTGCAACTAGTGTGCCACTGCACATCCCAGGCCACTGATGCCAGCAGCCACTGCCATTCCATTACTAGAGTGGCCTCATTGGTACCACTGCCAGTTTCACAGCAGTACCCAGCCAGGAAAATCAAGAACACTGTGCAAAGTGTAAATGAAGCACGGAGAGTAAATCAAAATTACTCACTGTAAATCTTTTCTCTATTCTCTCTCATATCATATCTCTCTCACTCTCTCTTGCTTTCTCTCTCTGTATAGAAAAGCAAAAATAATTGTGTTGTCGGTGCTTCTCAACTAAATGAATCGTAAATTCAAATATAAATAGTGTAATTTCTCAAAAGTATACTCAAAGATTTCCACATAAATAGTGTCGTATTTAAAATATATTCATAAAATAAATCGAAATTAAATAAACACCTAATAATTCAGAAAGGATATGGTAGCAGTTCATAAGAGCACAAGGTTTCTAATATATTTACTTTTTTTCTGGAATTCCAATTTTTGATCAGGAGTCTGGAGCTACTTCTCCAAGATGAACCACATCCAAGGGGTAATTTCCACAAAACAAAATTGAAAAGTGTATGCATAATAGTGTAAAAAAGTAACAAACACATTTGAATGAAAAAGCAGGGACAAATATTCACTCACATGGTAAGGCATATAAAATTGCAGCAAGTATAATGTGACAGAATTTGTGGACGTCCATCTCGCATAAGGTGTCCAGAAATCATGGGTACTCCAAATGGATGTCTGTCGGACGTAGCGATCCCCGCTGTTATAGCAACTGTTCTCATACACCAAACAAGCTTGGCTTAGTATGCTCCCTCCCCTCTTGTTTTTACTCAAATTGATACTCCTTTGTTTGCATTTCACGCTTTTTGAATTGTTTTAATGATAAACCCACAATAGACTTGCTGAAATCAGATGCTCTTGCTTGGCAGATAAGTGTTTTTTTCTATTGGTGATTTCATTTGCTAACCTTACAGTATGTCTATTGTCGTTTTGTTCTTTTACTGTATGCATTATATGACTTTTTGAATATTTGATGCATTTAGTAATTTTGTATTTTACGTCTGTATCTGTATTATTCATGATTTTCTCTTTTGAGTGCTGGGAACTTCCATTTTGTGTTTTTCACTTTAGAGAGGAGAGGGCCTCTCTTTTGTTCCCATAGCACCTTAACAGACTATTAATGATATTTCACATTTTCATGGGTTGGGCTGTCTGAATCATATATTTTCTGTATAGTTTTGGTTGTGGTCATTGTGGTGGGGGTGGTGGTGGTGGTAGTGATGATGATGAATTCGATAAAGTTAAATCAGAAAAAGGTGGTGCTGCTGGTGCGCCTACTACTCACAGAAAGTATAAGTGTAAGACCAATAATACTGCTACTGAATCCCAATCTGCAGATGGTTCATCTCCCCCTTTAGGAAAAAAGTGTTGGTGATACACGCGCTCAAGTGCTGGATCAGTATATATTTATACTATGTATTAAATCACACATTAATAGAAACACAAGACATGAGACTAGATAAACCAATATATTGTGATACCTTCACTTTCCTCTAGTTGCTGGAATAGGGCAGCTGGGGGACTTTCCAACTCACAGAGGGTTAATCTCCCTAGAGAACCCAGCAACAGCTGCTGCCTAATTGATCAGACTGAATATGGAAGTGTTTTATAAGACAGACTGAAAGGTGCCGTGCTGAGAGATTGACTGCTGTCCCAGAGAGAAGGTGACAGAGAAGAGTTCTCCCCAGCTGTGGAAGCTGGCACATCCCTCTAGACCCGCTGTACGGTGGTCGCGGAGCCTGCTGTGACTGCCTGGGTTGTTAATCCTAGGAAGATAAGGAAGGACGGGAACCGTGCTGAAGCGGGGATGTCCTATCCTTAACATTGGACTTACAGAGGAGTGATTCTCTGAGCTGTCGAGGGTCTGAGCTCCCCTATGAAGGAAAGGACGCGAGACCGTTCTAAAGTGGGGACGTCTGCTCCAAACACTGGACTAACAGATAAGAGAAACCCTTTATTGCTGTGTACAGAGACTTTATATGTTCAGCCATAATAGTGCCTGTTTGGGGTGGTAATCATTTTAGCTGTCCATCCGGGTAGTAAGGGTTGAAGCTTTATGTGTAGTTAGTCTCCTAAGAGTAGGAGTTTATTTTATGATTTTGTTTTGACTTAAAGGGATGGTGGGTCTTTTAGTATATTATTTATCCCTGTAAATAAACCACATATAGAGAAATACTATGTTTCCTGCCTTAATCTGGGACTAAAAGATGCCACAACGTGGTGTGAGCATCACAATATATATATAAATTAGTAAAAACGTCTCAAGCAATAAAGTCTAAAAAAGGAACAATGTTTCCCACAAGACCTGAGTTGGTGGGAATAAACCCACCACTCAAAGCCTCTTTGGGATAGTCCCTGGACTAATAAGAGAATGCCACACAATATATATGTATAAATATATATACTCACTTTGGTATGTCTCTGTCCTGTGTCTCCTCAATAGGCGTGCTGCCAATGGTGCAAGATAGATCAGGAAAAAATAGGTGTATGGTGCACAGCCAAAGAGAGTGGGTCAAAATGGAATTTAAAACATTATTTTATTAAAAAACAACATTAAAAAAATGAGGTCTTGGGGCGGCGACGGTGAGGAAGATGGAACCTTGATTTCTGAGCTCCTCTCCCACCGGTATTAATAAAGCTAATAACAGCAACAGATCCCACGATCTAACTATATAAACCATAAAGAAAAACCTATAAACACCCGAGGATGCCAGCAGGCAGAGTGGCCCGAGCTAAAAGTCAACTGGTCACTACATATTTTAAAAAGAAAGCAGAGATACCAGCGGAGAAACCAAAGCTTCCCGCTCAGCTTGCTAACATGGACCCCAACAGTGATCCCTCTCAGGAGGATGACAGGGATGAGGAGATGGTCAGACGAAAGGACTTGAAAGAATTTTGTGCCAAGATGCAAAAATTCTTTAAGACTGAATTATGGGCTCTTAGGAAGGAGGTTGACGCACTTGGGGAGCGAACTGACACCCTGGAGAGAAACGCTGAAGAAACTACAGCCACCATTACACAGACACAGGATCAAGTCTCCACAATGAATGACAGAATCAAATTTCTGGAAGATAAAGTGGAGGATGCTGAGAATAGGGACAGAAGATGCAATATAAGGCTGAGGGGTGTCCCAGAAAGTGTCCTCGACCCTCAGGATTTCACAAATAGCTGGCTGGAACATATTTTCCCTGATAAACCGGAGTCTGAAATCAAACTGGACAGGTGCCACAGAGCTCTCCGTAGCAAGCCTCAGAAAGGTGAACCCCCAAGAGACATTGTGGCCCGCTTCCACCATTTCTGCACTCAGGAGGAGGTATGCAGGCTTGCCAGAGAGGATAATAAAGAAAACAACCAGGGAAGCGCTATATTAGTTGGGATCAGGCTCAGCAGCCAATTTTATGTATAAACCACATATAAAACAATAGCATAAAATAGCATGATTGAATACACAAAAATATAATATATAAAATGAGTAACACAAGTCTCTGCCAGTTGGAGATTGTCCAGGTGATGTAAGTGCAAGTTAATGCCCCTGTCTGATGTGACAGACTCGGGCAAGAGTGACCTTTGAGAGGTATAAATCCAGAGTGGTAGCTGGGATGGAAAGCGCTACCAACTGTGCAGGTAATGAAGTGTGTAGAAATGGGAAGGTGCCGTAGGCATCAAATATGGAAAAAGCTCACCCAGACTTCAAACTCTTTGCGCTGGTGGCTCCTTTTGTTTCGTCCTTCACAGCCTCGCTGCAGAAACTCCGCTGTACAGCTCTCCTGGGCTTGCACACCAGGGATGGAACTACTCACAGGGCGCCGGGTTGCCGGGTATGACGTCACGGCCGGACGTGACGCACCAACCCTTCCCGGCTGTGCCTGGAGCTGCCGCAGCACACAGGGGCTGAGAGCCGAATTTCACACACCTCACACAGCTTCAAAGTTCCACAGCCTCCGCAGTACACTCTCCAAGGGACTCCACGTTAGACCACCAGGACTGGGGCAATGAGACAGGGATGCACAAGAGCTGCAACCCCTCTAGACTCCTCCTCCTACGCGTTTCAGCACGTGACGTGCTTTCATCAGGGATACCATGGGGGTGTTTAGAGTGGACTATAAATACCCATCTAGACAGCGGTCATCAATTAGCCTAATTGGCTTCCAATGACAATCTCACACCCTCAGTACAACAGTGCATTTCAGCACAACCCCCATGTAATGGTTCATGTCACAAAAAAACAAGGTGTATAAAGAAAAATTACAATACAACAACATAACATTTGAATGAATTGATACATTATTATTAAACATTACAAAGTCCCACTGTTTATACTACATAACAAATATGCAAACACTAAACAACACATAAAGAGTAAATGTAAATCCTGAATTCATTAACTCAATTTAACATTTCAACATTACATCTTGGGATATTCCTCAAATTTGCCACAAGTATATAAATCAATAAATGGCATATAATAAAAATGTGCTAAAAATACTATACAACACTCCAAGAGTACACTTAAATGATGAACTCCCTTACTTAATTGGATACCCAATCGGTGAGTCCTGTGATGTTCAACAGAATAGCCTTAAATGCATGATTAAATTGCATCCCATACAAGAAGAGTATGGATCTACCCAGGTGATCCATACTCTTCTTGTATGGGATGCAATTTAATCATGCATTTAAGGCTATTCTGTTGAACATCACAGGACTCACCGATTGGGTATCCAATTAAGTAAGGGAGTTCATCATTTAAGTGTACTCTTGGAGTGTTGTATAGTATTTTTAGCACATTTTTATTATATGCCATTTATTGATTTATATACTTGTGGCAAATTTGAGGAATATCCCAAGATGTAATGTTGAAATGTTAAATTGAGTTAATGAATTCAGGATTTACATTTACTCTTTATGTGTTGTTTAGTGTTTGCATATTTGTTATGTAGTATAAACAGTGGGACTTTGTAATGTTTAATAATAATGTATCAATTCATTCAAATGTTATGTTGTTGTATTGTAATTTTTCTTTATACACCTTGTTTTTTTGTGACATGAACCATTACATGGGGGTTGTGCTGAAATGCACTGTTGTACTGAGGGTGTGAGATTGTCATTGGAAGCCAATTAGGCTAATTGATGACCGCTGTCTAGATGGGTATTTATAGTCCACTCTAAACACCCCCATGGTATCCCTGATGAAAGCACGTCACGTGCTGAAACGCGTAGGAGGAGGAGTCTAGAGGGGTTGCAGCTCTTGTGCATCCCTGTCTCATTGCCCCAGTCCTGGTGGTCTAACGTGGAGTCCCTTGGAGAGTGTACTGCGGAGGCTGTGGAACTTTGAAGCTGTGTGAGGTGTGTGAAATTCGGCTCTCAGCCCCTGTGTGCTGCGGCAGCTCCAGGCACAGCCGGGAAGGGTTGGTGCGTCACGTCCGGCCGTGACGTCATACCCGGCAACCCGGCGCCCTGTGAGTAGTTCCATCCCTGGTGTGCAAGCCCAGGAGAGCTGTACAGCGGAGTTTCTGCAGCGAGGCTGTGAAGGACGAAACAAAAGGAGCCACCAGCGCAAAGAGTTTGAAGTCTGGGTGAGCTTTTTCCATATTTGATGCCTACGGCACCTTCCCATTTCTACACACTTCATTACCTGCACAGTTGGTAGCGCTTTCCATCCCAGCTACCACTCTGGATTTATACCTCTCAAAGGTCACTCTTGCCCGAGTCTGTCACATCAGACAGGGGCATTAACTTGCACTTACATCACCTGGACAATCTCCAACTGGCAGAGACTTGTGTTACTCATTTTATATATTATATTTTTGTGTATTCAATCATGCTATTTTATGCTATTGTTTTATATGTGGTTTATACATAAAATTGGCTGCTGAGCCTGATCCCAACTAATATAGCGCTTCCCTGGTTGTTTTCTTTATTGTCCTTATTCAGCAAGGTTTGGGTACCTTGCATTGGAAGCTGCTTATGTGTTTGGATCATTTTGGTTCCGTCTGCCATTTTTTGTGCTATAACCACAATTAACCCCTCTCACTCCTAATGGTTCATGTCACATAACCTATTAATGGTATAAAAGTATATGTATTTATAGGATTTAACTACTCACATCATCAAGGTGTATTTTCGTTTCCATTCAATTTATAATTAAAATTTTTTTTTTTTTTTTTTTTTTTTTTTTTTTTTCCCCTTTTTTTCCCCCCTTTTTTTTTTTTTTTTTTTTTTATCACACTTGGATTTATTTAATAATCCATTTTACGGTGAGTGGTTTCAGGAACAGATCACCAGGCGCACTAATTTTTCTTTTGTTTGCTTGCCAGAGAGGATAACTCCCTAGCCTTTGAAGGAGTTAAAATACAAATATTTCAAGACCTAGCTCCGGCCACTTTGACCAAACGGAAAGCCTTAGCACACATCACTAAGGTTCTCAGGGATAACAACACGAGGTATAGGTGGTTGTTCCCCTGCGCCCTCCTATCCATTAAAAATGGAGTAGCACACACTCTGCGGAGCCCTGAAGAAGAGGAGGGATTCTTAGCCAAACTTGGTCTCACCGGGGCTAACCATAATTCACCCCACATCTCTCCGACCCGTTCCAGCATCCCAACACCCACCTGGAGTCGCGCTGGCACCTCGAGCACCAGAAAACCCACCAAAGATGGCGCAACCGGGACGACAACTGGACCTGCTAAAGAATAAACAGCTCTGCGTGCTATGCCTTATAAGATCCCGCACTTACACACCCCCGTCCTGCACTAGAGGAGCCGGAGTGCCGCCGGAATACCGCATTAATGACTCCCCGACTCCCCGACATGGACCAGCCTTACCTGGATGTCTCCTGGATGTAGGATATCGTTTCCCGCCTGGAGCTGACACGCACCCACTTTAACACTGCAGCCATCTTGCCAGGCTCCTTCCTGGTCTCGCGCGGGAAGCAGAGTGGCTTTCTCGCGCTTTAGGAGATGACATCATCGCCGGGCGCCCTCTTCTCGCGAGATCACGGACGCCACCGGATGACGTAGGCGCTGAACACTCGGGACCCAAGATGGAGGTTGGGGGTTGTCCGGGAGGGTCGTGAGGTGGTGGGAGATGTGCTGAAATGGTAGCACGCCCCTCCAACCGCCCTAGACAATCTGAAGTCCAACACTTGGCAGCCCAAAATTGCTCTACTTGGGCCACTTAGTCATATATATAGTTAACCACAAAATAACACAGCAAATAAAGAGTCCCCCCTGCCCGCCCCTTTAAATATTGTTATATTCAGCAATTTAAGGTTATACCATTAATATAAGTGGATATGGTTATAATATAAGTAATAATATATATATATAATATATATAATTCATTAATTAACATGGTTCATAATATAATTAATTATGATATATTTTCTATAATTTCTACATTCCTAGGAGGGGATCCAGAGTATTAAGCACAGATGCCATAGTATAGATTTGATATATATTAGCTATGTAATAATTGTAGATATATAATGAAGTATATACAAGTAAGGGCATATTACTGATAAATAAGCTGTATATGTTAACATATATGTGATATAGATGGTTATATGTATTTTTAGGAATATCGTTATATGTATATATAGGTGTATATGTACAGGTATGTATGTATATGTATATGTGTATGTATATGTATGGGCATGTATGTATATATATATATATATATATATATATATATATAGGTACGAGTGAAGGTTTATTTGGGTATGTGTCTGGATATATGGGTATATATATATGGATGTGTATATATATGTGCCCATATAGGTTATATGCCCTCAGTAGCGAATATATATACCCATGCTCCATGTTATGTGCCATTTGTATATATTTAAGCATAGGTATATTTTAGTTACATAGTTTGAGATACAAATCATATCAACACCATAAGATTTAGGTTGTATAGACGTCACAGAGATACATGTACATATTTTGTTGGGCTGTATAGAGGGCTACATAGTCGATGGAATAGTTAGTTCAAATTATATAAATTACATACTATATGACAATGGACGGTCTAGACAAATTTGAAAGCTGACGATTTAGACAAATAATAAAAATGACAGGTTGGATGAGTGCGGAATTTTGACGGGTTTGACAAGGTTGATTAGTTAGTTTGTTAAGTTAGATAAGACAGATATGTTATATATGTGTTATATATAAGTGATACCAGTTTACAAGTTTTACAAGTTGTACAATATGAATATGATGCCGGGGGAGCTACTCTCCTTCGTGCATGTGCCCCCTTTTTCGGTCCTCAGTTAGGAAGGACCGTTACCAAGACCCAGGGTGGTCGATCACCACTCTAGGAGACTGGCCCATCATTAAATTGGAGCCAGACACCCCACCCTCTGGGCACAGGAGCTACTCTCAGGGGCTCCCGAGATACGCTCTTGTATCCTGTGTTTTTCTTTTTTATTATTTTTTTTTTCCCACCTTTTATTTTTCCTCCCTACCCTTCTCTGCCGCAATCCCCTCGTTGTTTTCCATGTATTGTCTACCTATCCCCGCCCTTTCCCTTACCCTCCCCTCCCTAGGATGTATGATTTCCGGCCACCACATCAAGCTGACATAGCAGGTATGAATATTACTGTAAGAAACCCCAGGAAAAACGTCAAGAGTAAGTAAATTGCTCACTATACATATTTTCTCTTACACATGAAAAATGGCGCTCACATGTATTTCACATAATGTAAAGGGCTTTAATAGCCCGATCAAAAGAAAGCTGGCTTTCACAGATTATAAGAGGAAAAAGGCGGAGTTGTTGTTCTTGCAGGAGACGCACTTCAGCAAGAATAACTCGCCTGGGTTTTTAGATAAAGGCTTCACTCAATTTTACATGGCTTCGGCATCTGTCAAGAAAAGAGGAGTGGCCATTTTATTTCATAATACCATACCCTTTGTACTCCAGACAATTAAGAAAGACGCAGAAGGTCGATATCTCATTCTCACTGAAACAATCCACGAGCAGCCCATCACATTGGCCTCCCTATATGCTCCTTGTGTACAAGAGGCATCTTTCTTTGACAGATTCTTCCGCCTGTTAAGTTCAGTAGCTAAAGGATATATCATAATTGGAGGAGATTTCAACATTAAGATGCAATCTTCCCTGGACAGGTCAGGAGGAGGCGACTCTGATAATAAAAGAGCTCAAGACACCCTACGCAGTGCATTGAAAGATATCCAATTAGTAGATATATGGAGGGAGTTACATCCAACATCTAGGGACTATACCTTCTACTCTCACCCACATACCTCGTACAGTAGAATCGATTATCTCTTCGTTTCGTGCCACCTGGTTCCGAAGGTCACTAATACAATGATCCATGATATTTCATGGTCTGACCATGCACCAATCGAGCTTAGGTGCAACAATATTGTGACCAGTCGACCAGGCGCAAATTGGAAACTCAACGAATCTATTCTTAAAATACCCGAAATTTGTACTGCAATAGATCAGGAAACAACTCAATTTTTTGAGGTTAACACAGGCTCTGTGGAATCCCATACGGTCTTATGGGAGGCTCATAAAACAACTTTAAGGGGCATAATAATCAGTATTACTGCCAAAAGAAAACGAGTCAGAGACTCCAAAATTCGGACGCTCCAATCCAAATTACATTCCCTGCTATCAAATCATAAAACCAATTCAGATCCAATTACAGCACGGGAACTGAAAGACACAAAAATTGAATTAAATATGCTATTCACTTCCCGAGCAGATAATTCCTTATGTTGATCAAAGAGAAAGTTTTATGAAAAAGCTAACAGGCCGGATACGATGCTAGCTCGAGCACTAAAGGATAGGCAATCTAAGTTTAATATCCAAGCTATACGCTTAAAATCAGGTATTCCCACGGCCAACCCTAAAAAAATAGTAGAAGAATTTGGTTCATTCTATGGTTCCCTATACGACGGAAAGAAAGTGGCACACAATAAAAACACGAGCAGAGCACTGAGAGATTTCTTGGCCAGCTCAAAACTGGAGAGATTGACAGAGCGTGACAGAGAAGCTATGGGCGCTGACTTCACATTGGAAGAAGTGTCGCAAGTCATCAAGGAACTGAAATCTTCAAAAGCACCAGGTCCTGATGGCTTCTCGGGGTTGTACTACAAGAAGTTCTCTGAATCACTCGCCCCACGGTTGGTCCATATGTTTAATGCTATCTTAGCAGGAGCCCCTATTCCCGAGGATATGCTACGGGCGTCTATATCACTAATACATAAACCTGTCAAGGATCCGCTCAATTGTAAAAGCTATAGACCAATTTCTCTAATCAATACTGATATAAAAATATATGCCAAACTACTGGCCAATAGATTGAGTCTAATCCTACCCAGACTAATACATCCAGATCAAGTTGGGTTTGTTAAGGGGAGGCAGGCAGCGGATAACACCCGACGATTCATTGATCTGTTAAAATTGGCAAACAAAAATAACATAAAAAGCATGTTATTAAGTCTGGATGCGGAAAAAGCTTTTGATAGGATAGACTGGCCATATCTACGAGAGATGCTCGCGGCATTTGGCTTCGGAAATCGGGTGAGTGGAGCGATTATGTCGCTGTACTCAGGCCCATCTGCCAGAGTCATACATCAGGGCTTCCCCTCAGACCCTTTCCCTATCCAAAGTGGCACGAGACAGGGGTGCCCATTATCCCCCCTCCTGTTTGCCCTATGTATTGAACCCCTGGCGGCTTGTATTCGAGAAAATCCGGATATCTCAGGGTTAAACGCATACTCCCAATCACACAAAGCGGCCCTGTATGCAGATGATATCCTATTAATCATCTCAAAACCCCTCACATCATTGCCTAATCTATTTGACCTTTTAGATAAATTCTCTAAGGTCTCTGGGTTTAAGATAAACCAATCCAAGTTTGAGGCTCTGAATATCAATCTCCCCGGACATATAGAGAAACTACTGAAATTGAATTTTAATTTTAACTGGCAAAAGAATTCACTCAAATATTTGGGGATCCATATCACCAAAGATGCAAAACACATCTATAAGGCAAATTATCCCAAACTAATCCGGACTCTAAAACAAGACCTAATCAGATGGTCCTCCAAGAAGATTTCTTGGATAGGAAGGATACATAGCGTGAAGATGAATTTACTTCCCCCTATCCTATACCTCTTCCAGACATTGCCTGTGCCACTCAAACTGAACGATATACTCTCACTTCAGTCTGAAATATCCAACTTTATCTGGGGAGGTAAAAAACCGAGAGTAAATAAATTAAATATGAAGAGACCTACCTTAGCAGGGGGCTTAGCGGTACCCTGCCTGTTGTCATATTTTAAAGCAGCTCAATTAAGCCAGATCATACAATGGCATTCTGACCCTAAATTAAAAAGATGGGTGGAGCTAGAAAGTGCTGCTTGCTCCCCATTAGAGCTTAACAATTTGATTTGGCTACTTAATTCGTCAAGGAAAGACACTTTGTTCCCACTCACCTCAATGACTAACTCTTTATCTGTCTGGGAAGTGTCAAGACTGAAAAACTCACTCACATCAGCCAGTTCGCTGATGTCACCTATTTGGAATAATCCTAATTTTGCACCGGGTGTTATTGGTCACAATCACTCAATCTGGAGACACAAAGGATATAATAGACTCAAAGATCTGGAGGGCTATGATCTAAAAATTAAATCATTTGACCATCTCAGATCAGAAAAAGATATCCCCCATGCTGAATTCTACAAATACCTTCAGATCAGAGCATTTTATAATAAATTCTCCCCATATCCCCCATTAACGAAATTCGAAAAGCTCTGTTGGGCAGAAACCGACACAAAGGGACTCATATCTACGATATACAGAGAGGTAGTCGAGCCTGCAACTTCAAAGCAACAAATGCCCTCATTTCGTACCCAATGGGAGAGAGACCTTGGGGAGACCTTGGAGGACGAGGAATGGAATACTATATTTTTAGGAGCCGCAAAAAGCTCGATGTGCACCACACTGAAGGAGAACGCATATAAAGTCCTTATGAGATGGTACCTCACCCCACTCAAATTATCTAAGTTCATACCAGGGTCCTCTCCATTGTGCCCTAAACAATGTGGAGGAACAGCTGACCTGTTACATATGCTGTGGTCCTGCCCGCGGATATCCCCGATATGGGAAAAGATCAGAAATTGGATCCAGAGAATATTTGATCTCACTATTCCCCCAGACCTGTGGCTGTTTCTCCTAAACAGACCTCTAAAGGGCCTATCAAAATCCAACAACAAACTAATTGCACATTTTGCAATCGCCACGCGGTGCGAGATCGCAGCATTATGGAAATGCCCCGAAATTCCAATTATCCCAAAGATTCGGAACCGTATTTGGTATATCTGCCAGATGGAAAAGCTAACAAGCTTAGTTAATGATACTGGCGACAATTATCTAAAAGTTTGGGCCCCATGGCTAGCTCAGACAGACATCCCGGGGTAGAGCGTGACATAATTTGGCTATAATAGTAATAGATGCGTTCTCCTTGGGTGGAGTGGAAACTAAGTTTACAGCTGGATCACCACTTCCACTCATTATTAACTACTTATACTGCCACACGATCTTCTACGAGGTCCCATAGCTCATGAGTCGTCTTAGTAGACTCCAGAAACCATTACATCCTCACCCTATACGCCCCCTTCCCTCTCTCCGCCCCCTCTACCCTACCTCCCCCTTTTTTTTTTTTCTTTATTATCTTCTATTTTCCCTTGTTTGTAACAAGTATTATTTTACCGTGGATACACATAACCTAAAATAAGATCTTTACCTACCCGGCTGAGTAGGGCTCGAAAGACCATGTGGGCTCAATAGATATGTTATGCCTATATCATTATGTAATCTATGCTACCCTGTTCACCATGTATTGGATCTGTTTTTCATGTATACCATGTATTTACACACTAATAAAATACAAGTTATAAAAAAAAATGAGGTCTAGCAACCCTTATTTGACCCTTTAGCAAGGAGTCAAGCACTGTTTGTGTGAACAGTGCTTTTAAAAACAGCTGTTTAAAAAAATTCACGCCAAAAGACATAATAACAACGTCATCCCGTCGCGCCACGCATGCGCACAAGCCAAACAGCCGAGTGTGGAACCAGTCAGGATGAAATCATCCTGTAATCACAGGCATGACGCGCGCTCCAGGACGTCCCCACGTCACTATACCTCACGCATGCGCACAAGCCAGGTGGCCACAGGACTGAGACATTGGAAGGAAATCACTCCCACAGTGAGTCCATACACACGCATGATGCACGCTCCGAGATACAGCATCTGGCGTCGCTATGGAGACTAAAACAATAACAGACATGGATCTTACAAAGAGATAAATTGTATAAAGAGCAAATATGCTGATCTAAAACAAGACTATTACACCATTTTAAAACAAATGCATGAACAAATGACCTCCTCAGACAAGGTATATACAGAGAAAGGTATATACAGAACAGGACTCTAATTCATAATGTAATCAACTTAATTATATATTTTAATGAAAAGAAAAAGACGAAATAAAGAGGGGGTAAAGGAATGGTAAAAGAAGCGGGGGAAAGGAAAAGGGGGGAGAGAAGGATGGGGGGAGGGAAAAGAAAAGGGGAAAAAGAGAGATAAAAAGACAAAAATAGAGATAAGAGATAATAAATATGTTAATTGACATATGGCTAACAATATTGAATAGAATAAATAAATTTACTTAATAGCTAGCTAGTTTATGGGATGGTGGGAAGCTAAGTTTCTGTATGCGAACACTAATCACTTTAGAAATAATATAATTTTCTATATACGTTTTATAGACAACTTAATTATCATTTGGAATGGGGACACGGACACGTTGCACTCTTTTTTCAAATATATTAATAATAACACTTATGATTTGAAATTGACGTAACCCCCACCCCCATTATTTTCCCTAGCCATTCTTTTTTTTCGGTACCCCTTCCAGCTGTTGTGTTTAGTTTTATTAAAAAAATCCAAACAAACAGTTTAAAAAAAAAAGTGATAGAATAGTTGTCGAAAGGAACAGAACTTTTTAACTTTAAGGCATCTAATGGTCATTAAGGACAATATTATAAATGTAGTAAGATTGTTCCCAGTTCCACGGATAAGGTTTCGTCCCCGGTTGCCATGGCTGCCCATGATGGCGTGCGCCGCACTCAATGTGTATGTGGCAGGCCCCAGTTGGCGTGTGTGTATAAGTGGCAGGTCCCAGTTGGTGTGTGTGTGCGCGCAAGGCACGATGCCTGACCATCTTTGCCAAAAGACAAGATTTTGGTCTTTTGGCGCGGCGGCCGAACATTGGCCATGTCACGGCAGCGGATCATGCAATGAGGGTGAACCAGCCACGTAACGTTATGACTGTGCCCCCGCCATGCCTCCCCATCGCGAATTGCCAGGAGTCTACCAAGTCATGCTGATGCCGGGAAAGAGCGCCGCCAGGCACCCCATCGCAAGCAGGGTGCGTGTACTGGGGCCTATGCCTAAAAAGCTACATTTTGCAGCGCTGGAGACAGTATCTGCTCAATCACGCTGTCCGGGGTCCATACTTCTGAATGGGACCCCCCACATAATTAATCATTTTGTCCCACGGTCACAGCACCGAAGACGTTAACTCTTCTGTACATCTGTATCCATGGACTATACCATATTCAAGTCCTTTTCCTTGGGGATAATGAGGTATTTCTCAAATCTTTCATCACATTCATACACACAATATTTATTGTTCAGTGAGCAATTCAGATTGTTTAAAAATGTGATTATCCAGTTAAGCTACTGTAGCTTTCATTAGAACTAATATGGTTATAATTGTCCCAATTATATCATTAAAATCTGAGACTGGAAGTGGAAGGACACTCCCTGCCCTAAGGGACCAGGTTCGGTGAGCGCCTTCAGTGACTGGAACACCATCCCACTATTCTTAAAAATATATGTGAATGTCTTTATATTGGGTAAAACATACTGTTTTGCCCTGATGACAGTCACATGTTTTTCTGGACAGAAACGTTGGCAATACTTTATATTATAAAACACATTTTTGGGGATGTACACGTGTGAGGATTGTTTCTACTTTATTTCTTTTGGGAAAAAAATGCCACAAAATTTTGAAAGGAAAGAATATATTTTAAACATTAAAAAAGAGAAACATGATTTTTTGTAGAGGTTATTTCCCAGTACAGTAATTTAAATAAAGATATCACAAAGTAATGATATGTACATGAAGTACCAGCTGTTTGAATTTGTACTTGTTACCAGGTTGTGTCTTTGTTTTATTATACAGATGTTTTCCAGATGAGAAGCTCAATGAACTAAAACCAGGGGCTTCATCAATTGGCATCTTTTGGAATAGTAATATTGTTGAAATTTGCAATAATTCTTTGATGTGAACATTAGGACAATGTGAACAAGTATTATATCTGGTACATCTGCATTCTTCTCTTGGTTATTGAGTGAATCTCTGGATGTCTAGCCATGGGATTATTTTTAAGGTAAAAATAATGAACTTCAAAATTGTGACTGTGTTTAGAATTTAGTTATTCATGGAACTGTTTGAAGTTATTTTAATTTTTGGAAGGGAACCACATACTGTATAATTATTTGATACATTTGAATCAGTTTGTTTTTTCCTCTGTACTTAATGTGGGATTGTAAACTTGTAAGACAATATGGTATTAATAGCCCACTTCAAATAATCAAAAATCTCTAAGTCTACAGTATAACATAAACTTCATACCTAACATTATCTGTGTTTCTGCCTCAAAACGTTAACAGGATATTTATTTATACTGTGTGAAACTTGGCCTTTTTTCAAGATTCTTTCAGATCATACTATTGCATAGTTGGGCTAGGGAAAGAACAAAATATTTTGATCAATTTATCACAGATATAATTACAAAAAAATGTAGATGTTTCATATCCATCATCTTCTTTGACTCATCATTGCTTGTATTGTGTTACTGAGGAGTACCAGGCCCTTCCAACACTAAATTGGGTAATGGACAAAAGTTGTGTTCATGTACAGATTGTGGTTTTGTACTAATAACAATTTTTAATCCCTGGCAAATATAAATTAATTAATCTCGGTTGCTTTCCTACTTTTATTTGAACTGACTCTGTACTTTATACTGTACAACCGTGAGACATAAGGGGAGCAAAAATTGACATATTGCAATATAATCTAGTTATTTATGGGGGAATTCTATTGCTCAATGATAATTTTCAACCAAAAATGTCCTGCATGTACTCTGTGGATAATATAGAATAATGCCCTTAGTTGCAATATATTTTGTTGATGTAAAAAGAATGTAGCAGATTTTCCAACACACTATATAAACTCAAGTACCAGCTTGCATTGAAGAAAAAGCTGTATGTTTTGCCAACACACCTGCTGAAGCCTAGGGTTATCAAAGATAATGTAATATATACTATAAAGTGTTTTCTTTTACACTATGTTGTAGGTACATATATAGCCTGTTTATTGAGCAGTGCTCAATTAGGTTTAACTAGTAGATAAGTAACAAATTAAAATTCAATAGGAACAGTTTACACCCACCATGAAAGACATATTAATTGAATGATATTACCTTGTTTACCCATTCAGTTGATCGATTGTTATACCATAGTAAAAAAAATTATGGGGGCTAAGCACTAAGCTCAATGGCTTTGCGTTCTGATGTTCCAAAAAAGCAGGTTCGTTAAAAAGTGAGGCCGGGGACGCGATTCACTAAGGCCTTGAGCCCATTTTTTAACGTACCTGCTCAAAATAGCTCAAAACACCCACAGCGTACATGATGCTTTTTTCCCCCCTGCTAGCGTTCTTAACCTTTCTGTACGCTAGCTGATAGAAAAAAAAGCCGCATGTAACATTTGCATGGAGATTCTGTATCTCCATGCAAGGCTGTTAAAGCGATCGTACACTGAATAAATACATTTTCATAATAGTGTACATGAGCAGGGGGTCTCAGGACCTGAACCGCATTGGTTTCAGGTCCGAGGACCCCCTACTTCAGGAGATATAGGCCCCGTTATGGGGTGCCGGTATCCCGTGCACTTTAAAGCTCCCGCGTCACGTGACCGGGACATTTAAATTCTGCAGGGGATACCGGCACCCCATAAAGGGGCCTGTATCTCCTGAAGTAGGGGGTCCCTGAGGCTGAAACCAATGCGGTTCAGGTCAGGAGACACCCTGTACATCTACACTAGTATTAAAACACACATAACAATAAACAATAATTCCTTACTGTAGCGGCTATCCGCTATGGTAATAAAGCTGCATTAATGTACATTTTAATAATAATGTGCAGGAGCAAGGGGTCCCCTGAGCTGAACCGCATTGATTTCTGCCTCAGAGACCCCCTGCTTCCCGAGTTACAGGCCCCGGTATGGGGCATCGGGTGCCAGTGTCGCCGCCATCTTTATAGCGTCCAAGACGCGACGTGGGCTCTATAAAGATGGCGGCGACACTGGCACCGATGCCCCAAACCGGGGCCTGTAACTTGGGATGCAGAGGGCCCCTGAGGCAGAAATCAACGAGGTCCAGCTCAGGGGACCCCCTGCTTCTGCACACTATTATTAAAATTTACATTAATGCAGCTTCATTACCTTAGCGGCTATCCGCTAAGGCAATTAAGGGGTTAAGGCACATTAGCATGTTTATTGGGGACAATTGCCCCCAATAAACATAGCAATATACAACACACATCCTCCCACCCACTAACACAAACTATACAGTAATGGGCAAAAAAACTATTATCCACATATGGATAATAATGCATTTGCCCATTTTAAATACATATGTAGCCCTGGTAAGAAAATAGGGCTATACGTCTATCCTCCTACTGGTATAAGCCCTGCAAAGGGCAGGCTGCCAGTAGTTATCATGGGTTTCCCCCACTTCAAGCCCTGCCCTGAGTGGTGGAGGTAGGCCACCTGACTCTGTGTCTAAGGCAAGAGACATAGGGGAGGGGCCTGCCAAAGTCATAAAGGGCAGTGCACAGTCAATTTAGTGAGTCAGTGTCTGTCTGTGTCAGTTCTGAGAGAGAGCGTTCCTGTTAGTGTGACACAGTTGGAGGAGATCAGGCAGGCCCTGAGTAGAACTGATAGAGCTACGGTGGACCAATGCCTCTCACCCTGCTTAGGGGGTGAGGGAAGAGCTAGCCCCACCCTGAGCGCCCGCGGCTTGGGGTGGTGGCAGGGATACAGTGAACACCCACAGACCATCCTGAGGGTGTGCAGTCTGGAGCTAGGAGAGAAGACCCTGTACCTGAGACCAGCGTGTTGCTGGGATTGCTGTGTTCTGCTGTGAACAATAAAGAGAGCTGCTGCTACTTTTAACAAAGACTGAGACTGGAATCTCTCGTCCCTGAGTGGGAATTCTCTGTAAGGGTTCCACCCCATATCCCTGGGGCTTAACAGAGATGGAGGCGTTGCACCATTGAGATCAGATGAGGGCAAGAACCCCAGAAGAACGGAAACAAAAAAAACAGCGCACAACGCAAATAGTGAAGTATGAAAAATACAAATGTATATTAAAATAGGGAAAAATATTCTGCATACATCAAGAAGCTAGGACATAAGCATTGAGTGTGTACAACACACAAGTTATCACTCGGCAGCTGTTGGTTCAGGAGTCAGGAGCTGATTTCTTTTGGCAAGCGTCTTGGGCAGCAGCTGTGATATTATCCTTCATACGAACACCCAGACACTCGATCACCGCCTCTATGGAAACCTTCCCCCTGGTCAGCTGGAATCCAGGCAATCCGAACGTTCTGCAGCCTGCAGTCACGCGCCGGAGGTCCCCGGATTGAGCTGTGAGGGCTCAGATGGTTCACAGTGTTCTCCGATCAATACAGCCACAAACGGAGGCAAAATAGCTGACTGCAATGACTCCAGTTTGTAACACTAACGCTCCGTAGTGGGGCGCTGCGGAGTGACGTCACAGTCGCGATTTCAGAAAGCACAACACAGGAGTCTACTTGAACACGTCAGCTCAAGGTAGACGCAAAAAAGTTACTGCTTGCAGCTGATCTCTGAATCCAGGCTAAATGGTGTATACCAGTTGCAATCTGGGCTATGTAGTGGGTATTCCACAAATAAGTGTCCTGAGTTCACATAGGATATCTACTAGCCAAAATAGCCCGAAGGTAAAAGGCTCTCAATGGGCTAAGCTCATAATGCCCTAGCGTGGTGTTTATAGTGAAGAGGTCTCACTGCGCATGTGTCATAGATATAGTTGCAGTAGGATCCTGGATTCAGAGATCAGCTGCAAGCAGTAACTTTTCACACTCTGGTAGCTCTCCCTTGAGCGCTACGCCTGTACAAACCTTCTATTCAGCATTGTTCACTATTGGTCTTGACTAGGGAAACCGAGTAGTACCATAGACTTATCCAGTCTATTTTTATCTGTGTGATACACACCACACAACACATTTTTAATAAAGATATTTAATAAACTTTTTTTATTTTTATGTACATAATTGTTCACCCCTGACCACATTATACTATAAGGGTTGCTGTGCGCCTTTTAGAAGGGACCTTTGGTGCCTCCTTTAGGCACATCTCTCTGTCTCCATATTTACACTCCCTTGGCAGCACGCTAATACCACCAAAGGGTTTTTGAGCGAGGTCCTTCTCCATAGTGCTCCACTAATCATGCATATTCTTTTTCTTATATTCAAGGCTGATAGAGTGCCGCCTTGTTGTACTATGTGTCAGTGTTTAGTGCAGTTTAGTTATACTTAGGGATAGGAGACATTTTTGGTGGATTTGGATCCCCCTCGTAGCGGCCGGCTCCTTTGGTCTGAGGATTTCGGCGGATCAGTCTCAAAAAGGGAGATTCCTCTTTTCCATACTTAATTTTTCTATCACAGACAGATCTGTGGGCTAGGTTAATAATTTGAACCATAATCCGCAATCCGCGGATGCGTACGAGGAGTCGAGGAGAATAAATAGAGGTGCAGCCTCAAGCTGAAGCCGTTTGTTGCTGTGTTTAGCTATAGGTGGGTGTGTTGCTGCTGTTCTTGCTGCTGTAGTATACTATTATCCTATTATACTTGTATACTAGTAAATTATTATATTATAGTTTTAAAAGCAAAAAATAATTTACTTAATATTTTTTGTATTTCTTTCATTGGTGGGAGGGGGGCCTCGGACTCTGAGCCATCATGCTGCACAGGTGAATATTATTACTGTGACTGTAGTCTATTATTCACTGGAATATTTATATAGAGATGCAGTGATACTATTATTATAAAACCAAGCTTTGATATTTCTGTAAAAAACTCATTCCATAGATAGCTAATCGGATTGCAGTTCCAGAGCATTTTTTATTCTAGAAATTACTAATTGTCTACTCATACAGTATTGGCAAGTGACAAAGGGCGCTGCTTTAACGCTCAGTGACACCAGTGATAACAAATTACTCTAGTGTACAAAAGTATACAGTATGTGTTATTGACGTAACACAAGTGCCACGCCACCCAGCTCTAGCATTAAACCAGTACCAGTGGGCAGTCATTATTCATAAATAATTATATCCACCGGTAGTTGTCTGGTTTTGTCTGGACTTTCTTTCATGTACTACAGTGGGCCCAGGGCTCTGGGACTTCTTGATGAATCACATATGATTCTTTATCATTATAATTGTCACCTATTGTAGTCTATTACAGTATTCACTGGAATATATTGTATATAGAGAGCAGCAGTTATATTATTATTATTATTAGTAGTAGTATTATTATTATTATTAGACAAAGCCTTGATACTTCTGGGAAAAACTCATCCCAAGGATAAACTAATAAGATTAAAGTTGCAGAGCAATTTCATAGAAATTCTGCTTTTGTCAACAACAGTCTGGGCTAACATGTTATCCATGTATCCATTGCTGTACTGCAGCTTAATTTTGTATCCTAGTAATTACTAATTATTTACTTGTAGCCAAGTCCCCTTGGGCTACTAATTCTCTGGCCCCTCTAGCACTGTAAATCTCAGTAAAAAGTGGGCAATGTTGCGAGCAAATCCTGCAGGGCCAGGTTGTATTGTTATATGTTTGTGTCAGGAATCCACTCCTGGCTTTTCTCGTAGCCTTGCAGGGTGCTGTTGTTCTCACTAATTCCCTCTTTGCAATCAACAGCAGCTGTGTGGGCTATCACTGCAACCTAGCCTTGTGCTCAGTCATTGGAGCAGTGCCCTCACACCCTCCTCTGGGGATTGGCCCACTGGCCTTTAAATACTGCATTCCCACAATCCCTCTCTGCCAAGCATAATTCTTCTTGCACGTTCCTGTGTTCTGCCACAAGCCCTTGTTTGTTTTTCCTGTGACTATTCCTGTGGATGTGTTCCAGCATTAGTTCCTGCTTTCCCTGCAACCTGCTGCTTCTACCCTTAGCAGAGGTTGCTGTTTGGAACCCGTGACCTGCTGCTCTTTCTCCATTCGCAGAGGCCAGCTTAAGCTTCTGCGCTGAAGCACCCCGGAGACCTGCTGTGTGCTATCTCCCTGGAGCCCGCAACCTGCTGCTTCTACCATTAGCAGAGGTTGCTGTTTGGAACCCGTGGCCTGTTGCTCTTTCTCCATTCGCAGAGGCCAGCTTAAGCTTCTGCGCTGAAGCACCCCGGAGACCTGCTGTGTGCTATCTCCCTGGAGCCCGCAACCTGCTGCTTCTATCCTTAGCAGAGGTTGCTGTTTGGACCCCTTGGCCTGCTGCTCTTTCTCCCTTCGCAGAGGCCAGCTTGAACTCTTGCACTGAAGAACTGGTTTACCAGTGCTGCCTGGCGGTGTCCCCACCCCGGTTTGCCTTCCCTCTCCTAGACCGGCGCCATGGGACGTGGACGCCACTCGCGCAAACCCCGTTTCCGACCTGCAGCGATTATGCTGAATCAGGAGGACCTGATGATTACCTGTTGCCGACTTCCTGCTTGGACTACGACTACCCAGATATCTCCTATCCCGATTCTGGCTCATCCAACAATTACGCTATCCTCTCCAATCCAGAACCCGACCTGTTTGACTATGAACTGCGCACTCCGGATGAGTCTGCGTGGTCTAAGGTCGGTGATTTCATAACCCAGCCTCAACCACGTGGTCCGGCCCCAGTTTGTGGCGAGCACAACCATAACAGTGTGTTACCTAATGAAGTTCAGATGTTGTCTGGTATTACAAGGGGGGCTTATGACTGATTGGAGGCTGGCTTACAAGCCACTCCCCTGTGAAGGAGGAGGTTTCCCTCTAGAGGTTATAGTAAAGGTTCTGGGAGTTATGTGCTGCACTACCTGCTATGAGGACACAGCAGTAAGTCTCTCCTGGACAGGAGTGGGCTGAGGCCTTGCCCTGTTAGGGGGTGAGGTATGCTGAGGAGTGGTGCTCAGGGCCTCAATACCAGGGTAATGCCTTCAGGGAATGGAACCTGTAACATCTACTGTATGATGTACCCAATAAACCCCAGTTATCCCATCTCTGGTGTGATGTTTGGAGTGTGAGACCGCAAGAAGAGTTGCCTATTTATTTATAAAATATTTAACCAGGAAGTAATACATTGAGAGTTACCTCTCGTTTTCAAGTATGTCCTTGGCACAGAGTTAAGACAAATAATACATGGTTACAAATACTGTTACATAAATGAACAGGGTATACATTATATACAAGACATTGCATGCACAGTTAAAGAAATTATATATTATGGGCGTATGAAACAGTTACAGACCAGATTAAAATGTGAGACAGCCTTAGATTTGAAAGAACTTAAACTGGTGGTGGATGTGAGAGTCTCTGGTAGGTTGTTCCAGTTTTGGGGTGCGCAGTAAGAGAAGGAGGAATGGCCAGATACTTTGTTGAGCCTTGGGACCATGACCAGTCTTTTGGAGTCTGATCTCAGATGATAAGTGCTGCATGTGGTAGGGTGAGGAGCTTGTTCAGATAGCTGGGTAGCTTGCAGAGAAAGAATTTGAAGGCAAGACAGGAAAGGTGAACTTTGCGCCTAGACTCGAGTGATGAACAATCTAGTTCTTTGAGCATTTCGCAGTGATGTGTGTTGTAGTTGCATTGGAGAACAAAACAACAACTTCAATTGTAGAGGGTGCCAAGTTTGCTAAGGTGGGTTTGAGGTGGCGAGCAATATTCTATGTCTCCATAGTCAATAATTGGCATTAGCATCTGCTGTGCGATACGCTTTCTGACCAGGAGACTTAGGGAGGATTTGTTCCTGTAAAGTACCCCTAGTTTGGCATAGGTCTTGGTTGTCAGGGTACTGCTGCGGCACAGTTTATTCGAGCATTTGCCCGTTCTGTGCCGCAGCAGTAGCCTGGCGCGCGCCCGAGTGTGACGGGCGCGCGCCGAAGCAGCGGAAGAGCGCCCTCCGATCGGGGCGCTCTCCCTACCGCTGCCGGGTCCGCCGGGTCCCCCGGAACCCCCTGCCGCTGTCCCGCGATCGCGGGACACCAGGGCTCCCTCGGGGAGCCCTTGGACACGCGTGCAGGGGGCGCAGGCTCCCGATGACGCGTGACCGCGCGTCTATGACGCGCGGCACGCCGAGGGGCGGCCACTAGCAAGCCGGGAAATCTCCCGGCTTGCGGATCTTGCCGCACTGCGATAAAGTGTGTCGCCAGTGTATCAATGTGCATCCCGAATGTTAAGTGGGAGTCAAACCATATGCCCAGGTATTTAAAACTAGTGACAGTGGTTAGGATGGTGTTAGCGTTGGTTCTAATCTGGAGGTCAGTCGCTGGAAGCTCTAAAAATTTAGTCTTGGTCCCAAACACCATTGTTACAGTCTTTTCAGTGTTTAAAAACAGTTTGTTTTGGGAAATCCAGTTTTCGAGTCTCAAAAAGTCAGACTGAAGTATGTGTTGAAGATCAGAGAGGCTATGGCTGTGTGCATATAGGATTGTGTCATCTGCATACATGTGTATTGAGGCTTCCTTAGAGGCTGTGGGAAGATCATTGATGAATACTGAGAAGAGTAGGGACCCCAGAACAGAGCCTTGCAGGACACCACAGGTGATATCCTGGGGGTTGGAGTTAGAGCCTGAGATGGACACATGTTGGGATCTACCTGATAGGTAGGACTGAAACCAGTTTAAAGCATGCTTCCCTATTCCAGAGCTCTGGAGTTTGTTAAGCAGGATAGCATGATCAACAATATCAAAAGCCTTTGCAACATCTAGGAATACTGCATTTGTGAGTTGTCCCCGTTCCATTCCACACTGGATTTCATTGCAAACTTTTAGCAGGGTAGTTATGGTGGAGTGTTTGGGGCGAAAGCCAGATTGGAATTGGCTAGGGAAATTTGTCTTGGTATAGTAATCGTTTAATTGGGAGTGGACACATTTTTCCATGACTTTGGATAGAATTGGGAGAAGTGAGATTGGACTGTAGTTTGAAGATTGGGACAACTCTGGCAGATTTCCAGGTCTTAGGGATATGGCCTGCAGACAGGATAGAGTTGACTATTGAAGCAATTGGTTTGGCAATGGCTGGGGCACCAAGTCGTAGGAACCTAGATTGTAGTAAGTCAGGTCCACATTGGCTGCTTAGTTTTAATTTGAGGAGCGCTTGTGTAATCTCCTCTTCGGATACTGGGCCAAATTGAAAATTGTGGGCAGTGTTGGGAGGGAGTGGGACTATGTGGGTACTCCCAGGATGAGATTCAGGTTTGTGGTTTGGGCTGTGTTACGCTAATAAGTTAGTGGCATACCCTACAATGTAAGCATTGAATGCATTTGCAATATCATTGGGGTTTGTCAGAGTAATATCCCCCTTAGTGATATTACTTGGTTGTTGATGGTTAGAAGGCTGGAATATATTGTTGATAACCTTCCAGAAGTTAGCTGGGTTTGATGTATTCTGGTTGAGATTGTCAGAGTAATATTGTGCTTTTGCGTGCCTTGTTTGCCTTGTACACATGTTCCGCAGGCATCTGTAGTGATTGAGATCCTTGGTATTGCCAGTTACTTTGTAGCTTTTCCACAAGGTATCCCTGAACTGGTAGAGTGCTATAAGGTCAGTTGTAACCCATGGAAGGTGGGCCCCCCGTACCCTTATTTTGCATAGTGGAGCATGGGTATCGCAGAGTTTTAAGAACTCGGATTGGAAATAGTCGAGCGCAGAATCAGGGTCGGGAATTAAATCAATTCTGTGCCATGGGCAGTTGGTAAGGTCATCCAGAAACTGTTGTGGGTTAAAGTTTCTAAATGTTCTAGTGAAGAGAACTTTAGGGCTTGAATGGGGTGGTTTAATTTTCCTTACACAGTATACTATTGCGTGGTCACTGAAAATATCAGGAAGGATGCCAGAGGATTGGATTCTGCTGGGGTTTGAGGAGAGAATCCAGTCTAGCAGGGAATGGTTGTGCGAATTCAGGTTTGTCCGTGTGGGTTGGGAAATGAGTTGCGATAGGTTAAGCGATTTGATTTGTATCTGGATTTTGTGGTTTTTAGGGTCAAGCCAATTGATGTTGACATCCCCAAGAACTAGCAGCTCACTCTTCTCATTCAGAGAAGAAATGGAGCCAAGAAACTGGGTGATATCAGTCAGGGATTGTAGAGGGGCTTTAGGGGGGCTGTAGATGCCAGCAAGCAAGAAAAGGGGAGGCAGATTTTGCCAACTAGAATTTAAAAAGAGGATGGGCTTGGGTGGCAATTTAGCAGTGTGAATTGTAAGGTGTCTGCAATGTAAAATAACACCCCTCCTCCTCTCTTTGACCTATCTCTCCTAGAAATGGAGTAGCCCTGAATGGCGATATTTGCATCAGGTGTTTTAGGGGTTAGCCATGTTTCTGTAAGAACGATGGCTTTGGGTTTATGCATAAGGCACCATGCCCTTAGTTCGTCCAGTTTGGGCAGCAGGTTCCAGATATTTATATGGGCGACAGACATGGGCGTCCGCAGGGAGGGGCAAGGGGGGGGCGTGTGTGTCTGTGGCTGTGTGTGTGTGTGTGTGTGTGTGTGTGTGTGTGTGTGTGTGTGTGTGTGTGTGTGTGTGTGTGTGTGTGTGTGTGTGTGTGTGTGTGTGTGTGTGTGTGTGTGTGTCTGAGGCTGTGTGTGTGTGTGTGTCTGAGGCTGTGTGTGTGTGTGTGTGTGTCTGAGGCTGTGTGTGTCTGAGGCTGTGTGTGTATGTCTGTCTGAGGCGTGTGTGTCTGAGGCTGTGTGTGTGTGTGTGTCTGAGGCTGTGTGTGTGTGTGTGTGTCTGAGAGAGGGAGAGTCTGAGAGAGGGAGAGTCTGAGAGAGTCTGAGAGAGGGAGAGTCTGAGAGAGTCTGAGAGAGTCTGAGAGAGGGAGAGTCTGAGAGAGTGAGAGGGAGAGTCTGAGAGACTGAGAGGGAGAGTCTGAGAGACTGAGAAGGAGAGTCTGAGAGACTGAGCGGGAGAGACGGAGAGACTGAGAGGGAGAGACTGAGAGGGAGAGACTGAGAGGGAGAGACTGAGAGGGAGAGTCTGAGAGGGAGAGACTGAGAGGGAGAGTCTGAGAGGGAGAGACTGAGAGGGAGAGACTGAGAGGGAGAGACTGAGAGGGAGAGACTGAGAGGGAGAGTCTGAGAGGGAGAGTCTGAGAGGGAGAGACTGAGAGGGAGAGACTGAGAGGGAGAGACTGAGAGGGAGAGTCTGAGAGGAGAGACTGAGAGGGAGAGTCTGAGAGGGAGAGTGTGTGTGTTTGTGTCTGTCTGTCTGTGAATGAATACAGACACCAACCCACAGTCAGTCACCCACCCAAGTGTCAGTCACACACGAGTCAGTCAGTCACCCACCCACCCAAGTGTCAGTCACCCACCCCGTCACCCACACACCCCCACACCCACTCTCTCTCTCTGTCTAGTTAAAATTATGCCCCCCCCTGAAAACATTTCTGCGGACGCCCATGGCGACAGATAGCCCTTTTTGGAATTTAATGGTGGAATTCTCAGGGGTATGGGACAGAGCTCAAATGGGAGGGCCTGGGTTAGGTTCAATATCACCTGCTAAAGAGAGTAATAATATGAGTAGAAATTTTGGTAGTATTTGTTTGCCGATGAGGTTCATCCTGGCTGCACCAGGATCCTCCTGGGCTAGAGGCACTACGCTGACCGAAGAACCATCCCTGATAGCCTGTCCTGATGTCTCCCTATACCAACGCAGAGATCTCAGGCCTTCTGTATGCACCAGCACCAGAATACTGGTAGCTATATTATCTCACTTAGGGTGGGGGAAAAGTGCTACATACTCATACTCTATTGACGAGAGACAAAGGGCATTGCTTTAATGCAGAGCAGTAAAATTATTAGATTAACATCAATAATAGTAGAAATACCAGTTTTTAATAAATATTTGGAAAGTAGAGTAGAGGCGTGGGAAGAAGGTATGGAAGTAATTTTGGTGGAGGTCATTATAGTGGTGGCAGGATTGTTGCCGGAGGTGATAAATCTGATCAAGTAAAATCAGTTAAAAGTTGTTCTGCTGGTACTGGTGATGATCCAGCTACAAGTAGTACTCAAAGTTATCATCATAATAGTCAAAAGCAAGTGTTGCGCACATCCCCCACCCCCTGGGATATATGGCAGCTACGGTGTGTGGTGCATTACCTGTGGCTCACAGGAGGCCTGAATCTCTGCTGCTGGGAGCCTGGGGTGTACCTGATCCGTCGGGTGACAGCGCCTCCACCTGCGTGGGATCCTAACTGGGTGGGATAACCCTGTGCAGGACAATATGATAAAAACACACCAGTATAATATAACAGGTTTACTTAACACATACAACAATAACAACACCACAGAACACTCAGGCCTCGAAGGGCCATAACCCCTCACCGTGCCTCCCCAACACTGTGTCCACACCCCTGTAGGGTTTACCCAATGTACTGAGTTGCCCCTTGGCACCCAATCACCCTGGTGTCCACAGAGTTAAACACCCACCCAAGTGTGTGAGCCAGTGCTGCCACACTAGCCGTGTATTGTTGGTGCACTTGATGAGGTGAGGTACACACCTGGGCACACAGATGATGCAGATGGGATCCACGGATCCAGTGACATTACCCATGAAGCCTCCGTCTATACGTTGGGTGGTGTCCCGCGTGGATGGTGCCACCATGCAGAGTGTCCTTTAGCTGTAGTTGGTGGTCTGGTCCCAGACCACCAGATCCCAGGATGCAGCCGCGTCCTGGCTGTGTCCCTCACTCTTATGCTACAGGGGCAGTGTCCCTATCTCATGGGCCTGTCCCTGCAGTAACCACAAGCTGAGGGGAGTCGGGGCCTAGCTGAGGCCTAACAGGGGCTCTTTGGCCACAGATACCTGCACATACAACCTACCCTGACCTTGTCCCAGCTCTGACTGGCGTGGTTCCTAGCGCGTGCTATATATCAATATGTGGAGCAGGAGATCCTCGCAGCCCTATTGGCCTATCTGCAGCACCTGATCCTTTGCCCCTGTGCATTATGGGGCTTGTAATCCCATAGAGTACCTCCCATGCACTGACCGTCTCGCATGCCTAGCACTGCGCATGCGCGGCATCTTGCACATGCGCTATCATGCCCAAGATGGCGGCGCCATGCAATGGGAGCTGCTGATATCTTCCAGCGACCGGGTCGCCTGCCGTAACCTCCCTGCTCCCACCGGCACTCTCTGTACGCCACCACTACTCTCCCCACATCTCCCCACACCTCTGCTGACAGACGCAGCTGCCGCCAAAGGTAGGGGACAGGCAGGGGACCAGGGGGACCCAGGCTATACAAGTATAAGATGAAGGACATTAATGAGACTATCAATGTATCACACTCACAACAATCTCATGGCAGAAGGCCCACTTCCCATGCCCCCCCCCCCCCCACCCTCTCTGTCTTGTAGACGACAATGAAATTCCAGTTAAGAAGAGATATATAAAGGCTACTGAAAGTGACATTTCAAGTCAGCCGGCTATGTCCCTACTGCTTCCTAGTACTCTGAAAACTAAGATGGATAATGTGTTGAAAATGTTAATAATACTGTCAGTTGTACTGGAAAAAAGGACCACCACCACCAACAACACTACCACTGACCACAACGCCAGCTTCTACTGTGCCTGGGGCTGTTACTTCTGCCAGTAGAAACAACAAGACCGCCTCCACTATTAAGTCATTTTCAAAAAAGACTTATCCTTCTTGTCATAGTCCAAACAAGTTCTGACATTAATGTTACTAGACTCTTAAAAGCTGATAAAACAGTCAGATGTGGAAGAGGGAGAGTCATCAACATCATAAATTAAATCACAGGGACTTGATGACTTTGAGGAGCAGGGGGTGGACTTCATGAATCATCTTTTCAAATATCCCTTGTCATGAATGAGGATTCTGGTGATGATGAGGATGTTGTTGATGCTGTTAAAGACTGTGATTTAAATGGCATTGGTTGTTGAATATGACAATGTTTCTGATAAAAGTTATGATACTGTGATTGTTCTTCATGATTATGAAAATACAGATTCAATGACCAGCAAAGCAATCAATACAAGCGTTAATATTACTACTACTAATAATAATAATAACCCTGTATATTGATTATGTAATAAACAGAAGCCAGCATTATCATCAACAACATCACTTATATTGATGTTTCCTTCCTCCTCAGCATCAACAACAACAACACACTCTGTTAAATCATCATCACTATTACAATTGACCATTCGTGGCTCTGGTTGTGGTGATGATGATGATCATGATGATGATGTCGACCTCCCAGGGTCAATACCACCACGATCAGACAACACCTCCCACAAAATAGATGACCATGATTAGATTCCAAAGTTTTTTCACTAACACCAGTTATGACTCCCGTTGCCCATAGATATGAAAATAAAACAGCAAGAGCCATTGTGTGGCATTATATTAAACTCTAAAAGGATTTGGTGACATATTTGTTATGTAGAACAGTTGTGAAAAGCGGTAAGCAGGGTACCCCTCTGCTTATAATTATAATATGATATATGTCATATATAGATCTGCCTACTATAGATTTATCATATACCTCTACTCCTGGAGGTGTCAATACAGAATTATTCTGGTAGAATAACTTTCTTTCAGATTAAGTGGATATCTGTTTCTTCAAATTATTATACTGATATCTAATCAAGAGCATACTGATTGATTTTGTACTAGTAATATAATATATCAATTGTAATATATAATAATGGTTTTATCCCTAATAACGAAGTGCATTGATATGCTGTGCTTTCGGCAGTTAATGGGTCAGTCACAGTCAGACAATGTTATGTGAATACCATACAGCACAGCTAATCTATGTAGCAAACTGTCATTTGCACTGTATAGGATCATAAAAAAGGCTTTTTAACCATTGTAAAATGGCTGTTAATTAACAGCTTTAGTCACTGACTTTGTACTGCAGCACAGTGCATCATATTGAACTGGTTTAAGCAAAACTGCAGTCAATGATGGCACCAAATAGGGTTATTCCCTAATAGGATATAGGGGTCAAAATCAGGCCTTTAAAGTCAGGGGGTGAATGTGTTGTTGTCATGTGCTCGGGGTGTATGCTGACATAGTCTGATCTCATGTGTAGTTCCATCGTGGAGGGAGATCTGTAAGTGGGGTCTGGTCCCTAGCACTTGGATGTGGACCAAGAGGTAAGGAAAATCGATTTATTGCCTCATATGTTAGTCCTCCCCAAAGAGGACAGTGCAATCACGGCAAACAGAGCTGCAGAGGCTGAGCATCCAGTGTCTGTGTCAGCTGTATGGAATCCCACGCTCCCTCCGTCGTGTGTTTCCTGGGTCCCAGACAAAGATAGACAAAAATGAAAGAACATCCAGAGCAGCAACTGGACAGCAGAATCTAAGATAAGCAGCACTCAGGTAAGTTCAAAAAAGGGCTTTATTTGGACACACATCAATCTCCATGTACACCACCTACATGTTCCACGCCTGCAAGGCACTTTCTCAAGGAGTTTTCTCCGTGAAACATGTAAGAGGTGTATATTGCTGTTTGTCCAAATAAAGCCCTTTTTTGAACTTGCCTGAGTGCTGCTTATCTTGGATTCTGCTGTTCAGTTGCTGCTCCGGATGGCCGTTCTTTTTTGATTTAAAGTCAGGGGTCTTTGATAATATTTCTTGAAACTCTAATAAAACAATGTCACTAGTATTGCTTTATTTTGCAACACTTACTTTGCAATGCTTTGTATTAGAAATATAAAAGTATTATGGTCATTATGATTTACATAGTGGTAGTAGTGTTCCCACTTCCTAGCAGTGCAATTAACTGGATACATGCACGTGGGATAGAGTTTAATGGTGACTTTTCTTCTTGTTACTCTTCTTCTTACTTTGCAGGTTGGGCACTTCAACCCTATACCATGGAGACCATTCACGAACTAATCCCTTTAATCATAGAAATGCTCAGCATAAAATCCCACCAGAAAGATGGTGAAAATCTATATTCTGGGCAGCGTGCTGGACTTTTTCGGGTGCATAGGACTGGTGGAGACAATGTGCAGTCCATTCACAAGGCAAGAGGACTAGGCTACTCTTCCCTTTAGTGTGCATTATCTCCCTGAAATATAGTGCAGGGGGAGAGAGATGGAGGGTGGGTTTGAGGGAAAATATATAGTACTTGGGACTCTAGTAAAATAAGACACTCTCAAATTCCGGCTCCAATTTCGGGGTCTGGATGGAAGTAATGCCAACTTTAGGTAAAAATCCTGTTAAGCTATTCCAAGGCAGGGCTAACTAACCATGCTATTAAGCCTATTCTAATAAAATCAATAATGGCTGTTTTTTTTGTTATTTTTTATAACTTTAATTTTATTGAATATTTTTGTCAATACAAGTAGTATCGCATTGTACAAAAAAAAGAACATCCTTTGAATAACATAAGTAAAAGATACTTGCAATATCTCCCTTATACACGAACAATGTAAACATTAACATATAGCTTCCCTGGAGTAATAAGGTACAGTAGCCAATTTAAACAGGATCAAAATAGGGATGGGGGAGGGAGAGGGGTGGGAGGAGGGTGGGGGTGGGAAGCCCAGAGGAGCGAGCTCCCTTTACTACTGTGACTAGTACGATGTCTGTTCCATCTTGGTATTCATCTGTTTGGTCTACCGGGTTTGCTTGCTTGATCTCCTAGATTATATCCACTCTAAATGCGTTGTCAGTAGGTCTGCTGGGGTGAACTCCCCCGCTTTGAGTGAGAATGCATTTATGACTATCATTGCCAAATCGTGGTTATCTCTATCCCTGGGATATCTGTCTGGGCCAACCAAGGCGTCCAGACTTTTAGAAATTTGGTGCCAGTGTCATTAACTAAACTCGTTAATATTTCCATCTGGCATACGTACCATAATCTGTTTCGAATCTTGGGGATATTTGGGATCTCAGGTTGTTTCCACAATGCTGCGATCTCGCACCTCGTTGCTGCTGCGAAATGTGCAACTAGTTTGTTTCCGGCTTTGGAGAGGCCCGGCCATGGTCTGTTCAGGAGAAACAGCCATGGGTCCCGGGGAATTGCGAGATCAAAAATCCTCCGAATCTAATTTCTAATTTCTTCCCATATTGGTGAGATTCGAGGGCACGACCACAGCATGTGTAACAGGTCGGCCGATTCTTCACACTGTTTTGGGCACAGCGGGGGGTATCCTGGCACAAACCTTGATAATTTTAGTGGGGTGAGATACCATCTCATCAGTACTTTATTTGCATTCTCCTTCAAAGTTGTGCAGATCGAGCTCTTAGCTGTCGCTTCTAATATGGCCGACCAGTCGTCATCCTCCAGTTCCTCTCCTAGGTCTGTTTCCCATCTGACTCTGTACGTCGGTTTTTGCCGTTGTTGTGCACTCCCCGAACCGACCACCTCCTCATACATCTGCGATGTAAGTCCCCGTGTGTCTGTTTCTGTCAGACAGAGCTTTTCAAATGTAGTTAAGGGGGAGTGGGGGGAATTTTTGTTATAGTATGCTCTGATCTGAAGGTATCGGAAAAATATGGAGTGTGGGATGTTTTTATTTGATCTGATTTGTTCAAATGATTTGATTTAGCTTTGTCTACCGTCTAGATCTCTTAACCTAAGGTATCCATATTTTCTCCAGATAGTTGCTGCGCCTTCCGCTAGACCTGGCGCAAAGGCAGGATTGTCCCATAGCGGGGAGATCAGTGAGTGTTTAGAGGTTAATGTGTGTTTAAATTTGGAAGTCTCCCAAATCGACAATGAGTTAGCCATCGAGAAAAGCGGCCATCCAGCTAGCCTAGTAGCTGTTTTAGGTAGCCAAAGCAGATTGTTTAACTCCAATGGGGAGCAAACCGTTTTTTCCAGATCTACCCATCTTTTCAATGCTGGGTTAGTCTGCCATTGTGTAAGTTGACACAATTGTGCCACTTTATAGTAAGATAACAGGCAAGGTACCGCTAGGCCACCCGTCCGGATGGTTCTTTTCATAATTGTCTTGTTTACTCTCGGTTTTTTCCCTCCCCATATGAAGTTGGAGATTTCAGACTGAAGTGAGAGTATGTCCTTCAGTCTCAGTGGCACTGGTAGTGTCTGAAATAGATAGAGGATATGGGGGGAGGATATTCATCTTTACGCTATGTATCCTACCTATCCATGAGATCCTGTGGGGCATACACTTTCTTAGGTCCTCTTTCAAGGTTCGAATCAGTTTGGGATAATTTGCTTCGTAGATGCCCTTGTAATCCTTAGGGATGTGGACTCCTAGGTATTTGAGATTTTTTTTGTTGAAAATTGAAATTGAAGTTCAGACTCAATCATTTTTGTGTTTCTTTTGAGAGGCTTATATTCAGGGCCTCAGATTTGGTTTGATTTATTTTAAATCCGGATATTCTATGAAATTTTTCTAACAGATCAAATAGGTTTGGCAGAGAGGTAATGGTTTTGGAAATCAATAGCAAGATGTCGTCGGCGTACAGGGCCACCTTATGGGATTGCGAATGTATAGTTTTTCTTTTCACATTTATCGAATGTATAGTAATCCCTGAAATATTCGTGTTGTTACGGATCTGCGCTGCTAGAGGTTCCATACATAGGGCGAATAGGAGGGGATATAATGGGCACCCTTGTCTTGTGCCGCTTTTAATTTGGAATCTGGTTGACGGGAACCCTGGTGTATAACCCTTGCAGTGGGGCATGAGTATAGCGACATTATTGCGTCACTCACCCGTTCCCCAAAACCGAAGGCCCAGAGCGTCTGTTTTAAATATGGCCAGTCAATCCTGTCAAACGCTTTTTCTGCATCCAGACTTAACATCATAATTTGTATCTTCTGTATATTGGCTATCTCTACCAGATCAATGATTCATCGGGTGTTGTCCGCATCTTGTCTATATTTAATAAAGCCGACTTGATCTGGATGTATCAGTCTGGGCAGGATATGACTCAATCTATTGGCCAGTAATTTGGCGTAAATTTTAATATCTGTGTTAATTAGGAAGATTGGACGATAACTTTTGCAATCCTGCGGATATTTTCCTGGTTTATAAATCAGTGATATAGACGCCAAGAGCATCCGCTCCGGAAACAGAGCTCCCGCTAAAACAGCATTAAACATTCGGAGCAACCATGGGGCTAGGTTCTTATTGAACTTCTTGTAGTAGAGCCCCGAGAAGCCATCTGGGCCGGGGGCCTTTGAAGGCTTGAGGTCTTTGATAACCTGGGACAGTTCCTCTAATGTGAATTCCGCTCCCAAGACCTCTCTGTTTAGCTCGCTTAGGCCTGTCGGGTTTGAGCTTGCCAGAAAATCTTCTACAGCTCTTGTAGTTTTAGAGTTATGTGCCACTTTCTCCCCGTTATATAGGTTTTCATAGACTTGTCTAAATTCCTCGACTATGTTTTTAGTGTTGGCTGTGGTGGTTCCATTTTTTAAGCGGATCGCTTGTATATTATAGTTTGACTGTGTGGTTTTTAATTTGTGTGCTAGAATGGTATCTGGCCTGTTTGCCTTTTCATAGCATTTCCTCTTTGACCAGCTCAGGGATTTGTCCACCTGAGAGGCCATCAGTAGGTTGAGTTCAATTGTGGTATTTGTTATCTCAATTAGAGCCTGGGGGTCTGATCTTTTTTTGTGTCCTGACATGAGGATATGTAGTTTGGATTGGAGCGCCACAATCTTATTGTTTCTCTACCTTTTCCTTCTGGATGCTATCCCGATTAGTGTGCCCCTTATGGTTGCTTTATGGGCCTCCCATAAAGTGGAATGGGCACTCACTGTCCCATAATTTATAGTAAAGAATTGGTTAATCTCCTCACCTACCAGGTCACATATGTCTGGGATTTTTAGAAGTGATTCATTCAGCTTCCAGTTTGCACCCGGTCTATCAGAACGAATTTGGTTGCACCTCAGCTCTATTGGCGCATGGTCAGACCATGAAATATCATGAATCCCTGCGTGGGAGACCAAAGGGACCAGTCTACTAGCGATGAAGAAGTAGTTGATTCTGCTGTTTGCGTCGTGGGGATGGGAGTAAAAGGTATAGTTTTTCTCCGTGGGGTGGAGTTCCCTCCATATATCGATTAGCTATTTTTTTTTAGGCCTATCTTTAAGGCATCTAATACCTTTTTCCGGGAATTTCTAGCAACTCCAGTTCTGTCCATTTTCGGGTTGAGTGTCAGATTAAAGTCTCCTGCAAGGATAATATGGCCCATGGCAACTTGATTTAGTTTCTGAAAAAATTCTCGGAAGAAGTCAGGACTCTGCTCGCAAGGAGCGTAGATTGAGGCCAGTGTTATTGGCTGTTCTTGGATCGTCCCAACCACTATTAGGAATCTGCCATCATTATCTTTTCTGAGTGTCTATAAGACAAATGGGACTCTATTATGGAAGATAATGCCCACCCCTCTTTTTTTTTCAGCAGCAGATGCTAGATAGAATTGTGAATATTGTTTGTCTAGATATTTGGGTGAGCTGCTGCGGCTGAAGTGCGTTTCTTGGATAAGAATAATGTCAGCCTGTTTTCCTTTATAATCTGTAAATGCTACTTTCCTTTTCGTGGGGCTGTTAAGGCCCTTTACGTTTTTAGATATAATATTTATGGCCATTTACATGATGCAGTATTTGGGCAGCTTCCTTTGATGGTATCGTTTTTGTGTTTGCTACCTATATAGTGTAGAGTGGCATGTGGGTGTATTCCTAGGATCACCATACGAGAGGACCATCGCTTCTCACCAATGGAGGGGTCTTGCGCCTCAGGGAGGAGGGAAGGGAGGGATGGGGGGCGGGGGAGGAACCAAAAAAATGCACAAAATTAAAAATAAAAAGTATAGAGCGTGTCTGGGTATGACCAGAGTCGGCTCCCTTGCCCCTAGTTTGGACAACCACCCGGTCCCTCTCCAGGAGGCGACCAGGTATTCTTGGAGCTGTCCACAAAAGGACTAAATGGTACTCATGAGATAACTCCATGAGTCCCCTCATGAGACGCCGGCGAACTACCAAAGCTAGCTCGCACCGGCATTTTTTAATGAAATGGATTGCGGCACAATGACCCATTATAGTGCAAATCAACAAACAAAATGAACTTTAACATAACTTAGCTGTATCTCAGCCAATGTGCTCGGATGCTCGGAGATCCCCCGCCTGTTAGCAATCACCGCCTCCTCTTTTCTTTTGTTACTTCCCCTCTCCTCTTTTTTTTGAGCCCAAATTATAGAGGTATCTGTTTATTGTATAAGGGGGGCAGAGTTCTCCTTTCCCTATACGTTATTGTATGCTGTTGCTAAGGGTCACCTTGGTCTTTCCGTGTGCATGTGGTGTGTGGTGTTGTAAGCCAGTGTGACTTTTGGCTTTGTTACCTCTCAGTAAGACTTATGTACCGTCTCTCTGTGGCCCTTGATTGCGAATTCGGGGTTAGGTAGAGGTTTGTTCTTCCGTCAGACAGAAGTATGTAAGAATAGGGTCCCACCGCAGGCATCTCCGAGCATCCAATCCCGCCTCAACTGCGTGCTGAGAAAATAAAGTGGCAATGTGAAATAACATAACTTAACAACATAATAAACCTAGGGTTGAATCACATGACAGAACTGTTTACAACCAGGACTAATATTTTGACGTCTTTCCCCCTGTTCAAGACCCGCTGGAGTTCTTTTAATGCTCCCTTCCCAGGTTATTGCATACCTAATCGATGTGTCGGGTCTGACTTCACCGCTCATCATTCAGGGACCAGCAGCCCCTCTGTCTTCTGAACCCTCCTCCCACAAGCCTGTTCGGTATAGGGATTCCCTATGCTATCCTATAGCTATTCCCTGTGATCACCTAGGGGGATCTGCTATTCTAGACCACCACCTCCCCCTCCTAGCAACTCTAATCTGCGTCCCTTTATTTAAGGTGACCGGCTTCCCCCCGCTACTTGTGGCTGTGAGTTCTGTTCACAGGAGCTACCTGCAGCTCCCTTCACTGTGTGGCCCTTTCTCCTCTTCCCTGGTTCAGGGGTCTACTCCATTAAAACACTGTTAATATTTCTTGCCCCTAGTGCTCCCCCCCCTCCTTGTAGGCCCTGCAGTGTCTGAGCGACCCCTATCTCTTCTCATCACGAGCTTACTTTGGCTGCTAACAGGCTCGCGTCTCCCCCCTCGCTAGCCCGATCCCGTGACTGTCCCTTCCGTGGATGGAACACCCGGAGATCAGCTGCTCCGGAGACTGTCAGCCCCGGGGAGTCCTGTGATCAGAGGGGGGGGGGGGGGGGCCCGGCTGTTCCTGTGTCGCCCGTGTGAGGATGGTCCTTTGTCGCCACACTGTGATGTCATCAATGGCGCTGCCTCCTTTCTGTTCACGCTCTCTGCTTAGGTTCCCGCCACTGACCTCTTCTGCGATGGCTGCCTTTCCCTGCTGCCTGTAGTTTCTGGAGGTGACCACCAGGGGGAGGCGATGCATTCTGTTCTATGGTTGGCCATGTTTTCTGTGAGTGGGAAATGGGGATTGTCTCCTTTAACAGTTCAATTGGTCCTGATTGACAGCATTCAGTGTGATTCTTTATTTATTTTTTGGCTGCCGGGGCTCCCAATCTGTTCCAGGAAGTCTCCAGCGCTGGATTGGCCTCCGATTCAAGATGAGGAGGTTGAGATGGTCCAGGGCTAGGGGTGTTTTGTTTTTGTTGAAGACCTAGCTTGCTGAGAAAAGCGTCTCCATCTTCTGCTCTCTTTAGGGTATGTGCGACCCTGTTTTTGATTACTGGGAGAGCAAATGGGAACAACCAACAATATCTTATCCCTTTATCTTGTAGGTTTCTGGTGATCAGACCTAGGTTTCTGCGTCTGGCCAGGGTAGCAGGTGAAAGGTCCTGATATACCTGGATTTTGACTCCTTCAAACTCCAGGGTTCTCTTCTCCCTGGCTATCTGGCAAATGGAGTCTTTGATTCTGTAGTAGTGGAATCGGATGATGATATCGCACGGAGGGTCTCCTGCTTGTGGCTTGGACCACAGGGCTCTGTAGCACCTATCTAGGTGCAGGTCCTGTGCTGTTTTACCAGGGAGCAGCTGCTCCAGACACTTCTGCATAAAGTCCTCTGGATCGCTGACTGATTCTGGGACCCCCTTGATGCGCACATTGTTTCGTTGATCCCTATTCTCTGAGTCCTCTTGTTTATCTGAGATATCCCTCATCTCTTCCTCCAACTGAGCCACTACTTTATTCGTCTGCTGCAGCGCCCTCGTTTTGTCGTCCATTTTAGTTTCAAGGGCTCCGGTCCGCTCCCCCAGCCCGTCCAGGTCCCGTCTTAGGTCCCATAGTTCTTTACGGAAGAACTGTTTAATCTCCCCGCAAAATTCACGGAGGTCCTTTCTAGTGACCAGTTCTCGGTCATCCGGTCTCTGCGCAGACCTCTCGCTGTCGGAGTTGGACGGCATATTTGGCGTGGGTATATCTGAACTGTGTTTTGCTGCTGCCGTGGTGTTTTTGTTAAAATAGGCAGTGACCGAGGGGCCCTTTTGCTTGGCTTTTGCCCTGGTTGGCATCCCACTGTGTTCCAATCAATGAATCGGGCTGTGATGGGGATAAAAATTTACTTTTTGTGCCGCTTTTATTAGATATTTGTGCTGGTGTGAAGGGAGCTAGAACACTAGGCTTCCATTCACCTTGGCTTCGCGCATGCGCCTCCCGGCCGTTGTTTTTTTTAATGTAATTAGCTTTATGAATTGACATTAATCTCAGGGAACATAATGTCCAATACTGATTTCGATAACATGATGTTATAAGACCTGAGTTAAGAGAGCTTTGTGGATCTAGAAAAGACAGACTATTCTTAGTCAGAGTCCCAAGTGCTATATACTGTAGATCAACACAAACACACCTTCAAACAATATGCAGAGAGACACCAGTGCACAAAAAATGGTCTCCCTTCAGATTCCTAGAAAATATGCTAATAGGAGTAATTAGCATATCCAATTATAATATTTTCCAGGTATCACAGGTATGCCCATCTTTCAGGTTCTGAAGTTCTGGGTGAATCGAATATGCAAATAGTGGCTGTCAGAGGCATTGCATCCATACGTTGGTACTGTATGTGATTGGCATTTGAAAAATGTATCCGTGAATATTTACACTTGCGAATATTTGTGGTGAATTCGAATAATTGACCCTTTTCTAGTAACAGGCATATATTTAATCAATGGGCAGATCTTGTTTGATCAAAGCAGTAAAACTGGTTCGGTAATGTTGTCCTTTATTAACATATGTTTATTGAAGGGAACTAAGCCACTGTGTTATATGGAACCATAATACCAACAACCATGCAAAACTGTGCTTGTATTACTTTACCACCTGTGGTTTGCCACAACACAAGCTAATGTACCTGCCTAATGACTCTGGATGTTCTGATGTGAACATTGGACAAGGAATACAAATGGTAAGTGGACTGAAGTTCACTTCAACTTAAATAGATCAAACTAGCCCCTCTGCAAAATAAAGACTGAAATCTCCCAGAACCTGACTTCCTTCCTATATTCACAAATCTTGGAGTAGGTCATGGCGCACTCTCACCATGAGGTTGCAGAACATTATTTTTCAACATGCATCATATTACACGTCTCTTAGTAAAACAGCGGTACTGTCTGTTAATATTGAATGCACGCCACACCAGTGTCATAAAAACATTGAGGCGTTGGGTCCATTATGACTGTACTTGGTTAAGACTGTAAATGGATTGGCAAATAAAAAGTAGAACATTTTGCTTCATGAAAGCAAGGGAAATAATAGAATAACAATGAACAATTAAGTTGTTGTCCTACCGAACATCTGGAATAAGCTTTTTAGTCAGATTTGACAATACCACTATGTTCCTTCCCTTTTTACCCCAAGCTTCAATGCCAATATCCTTGAATAAAAGCAATAATGACATTTGTTTATGTCATAGCTCAGGGCATTGATATATGGGTGCTAGACGCAAATGAAGACAATTTGTTCCAGATGTCGCATTTAAAAAAAATCTGAATTATTTTCCATGAACACTGAACTTTTTCCCCTTTTATGTTCTAAATGTTTTATCTCCAAAGTCAATTAATTTAATTGCCATTTTAGTTGCAATAAACAAGACCTAACATGTTTAAAACCAAGAAAAACCAAGTGTGTGTAGGTTAATGCAACTAAATGTAATTTTATGACATAACAATAATAGGTATTCGAATTAGAGATACTGTAAGTAATTGCCTCAATATTTTGGTCTTGTTTCTAGAAAAAATCATGTTTTGGTTTTGCATCTGGTTTTATCTATGGATTTGTGTTTAGATTATGAATTTTTGGGGCAATTTCCAATATAAAGACAAAATTGCTGGAAACAATACAATTGTTAGGATATACCTTAGGTAAGAATTGTATGCAAACAGGAGTAACAAAACAAAATGCAACAACATATTGAAAGAAAATCTAGTATTATGATGAACCAAGCATATCGGTAGTAATGCAGATGAAAATGACAATTTATGCGCAGATAGACACTTCAAAACATGTATCGGAAAAAAGGGAAAAAATGACAGTTATTATAAAGTGAAAAATGTTCAAAAGTCAGTGAGCACAGAGGTACAGTATTGCTACTAAATAAATAAGAATAATTTAAAAAAGAGTGCAAGTGCTAACAAAACAAAATACATAACTTAAAGTATACTTGTTCAAAAGGAACTCTCTCATATCTCTCAAAGTTGCCAGTGAATGTCAGTGCACAAACAGAATCCTCAGATGTGATATAAAAAAGATATAAAAGGCAAACATAGTGCAACACAGCAATGACTTTAAACCATAAATTGGTTAGGTGGATGTATCTCAATCAATGTTTAAGATGAAATAAGGCGTAAAAAAATCGTCATCAGGCATGTTTTCATGTGATTAAGTTTGTATGAGTGAAATGCATAGGATTATCTGTTTTGCAATTAAATCTAGAGCAGGCGACCCGAGGAGACGTCTTTGCATCTGATCCTGGTTGTGGTCTTCACGTGTGTTTACATTGCAGTTTTTTTGAGTGTGTATTTCTCATTTTAATCAATTGTGTTTATTATAAATTGTGTTACGCTATGTGGATTTTCTGTTCTTTTTAACGGCATCCCCAACTGGTTCACAGAGGAACATCTAATTGAGAGAACGCTTCTTCCACCAGTATCAGCTGATCATTCATTATACTGTACATCCGCTTACCACAATTACGATTTAAAGTCATTGCTGTGTTATGCAAAAATATCATTTTTATTGCTAGTTGTGACTGGAACTTCTGCAAGAAATGTAATATTTCAAAGAAGATTTAATATTTCAAAGTTAGATTTAATAGCTTGTTCTCTATAGTTCCATTTCAGTTTTAGTAAGCAGGATAGAAAGTATTTCAAGTTTTCAAAATCCAGCAGAGCTAAAATAAGTTTAAATTATCTTAATTCATGATTCAAGAAAGGCATCACATGGTATATCTACCAATCCGATTGGTGGGTGTACCATGTGATGGCTTCAATTTTGTTTTTCCTGAAGTTACATCACCTTAAACGGAAGGAAGTGTATGCCACCTGATTGGCTGGCTTCCCTGCCTTTAAGATGTCACATCCTTAAAAAAATGGAAGCTGTCACATGGTAATTCAACCAATCGGATTGGGGTATACCATTTGACAGTAAATGTGATGTCTCATGCCTTATATAAGGCCTGTCCCATCTCATTTGAGCCCAAGAAGCCATCGGAGCAACATCTCCGGGACCCTTTGGATTACAAAGAATAGAAGAAAGAATAAATTGTAGAAGAACTGAAGAACTCACCGGAGACATCTCTTCAATCAACAGAGGATTATGGACTTCATCAGGCTGTTGAGGACCATTGTGTTGTGGGTCAAGAGTTGGTGCTGCAGTAGGATGACGAGGGTGATTCCCGTCAAAGGTAAGAAACACATTGATTGGCTTTTATTTAATTGTGTATTTTTTTTAAGGTTGCACATTGACTGGGAATGTGTTTATCTATGCCCCTTTCTGGCTATAGATATGGACAGTGACAAGTAATGCATGTTTTGGAAAATTATGTTTTTATTTCATTGTAATGTATTGTATTTGGTGCTTCATTATTTTTTAGCTTGCCCATTCATTGTGGCAATCCATGTCCATATTGTGGGCATGATTTACCACAGTCACAGTCAATGGCTTTATTGTTAAATGATTGTTTTTATTTAAATGTTATGTGTTTTATTTTGTGGTTCTTTTTTTTTAGGTTGCCCATTTATTGTCATTGTGGCAATCCATGCCCAGATTGTGGGCATGATTTACCACCGCGACAATAAATGGGTAGAAGGGGTGGGGTTAGTTGCTGGGGATAAGGGGTTTGTTAACAGTAGTTAGTTTTTTTTATTTTAATGTTGCTGCCCACGGAAGACTCAGAGGACGTGAAGGAAGAGGATGGCCTTCATCCTGGCATGGGTAAGTACAACTTAAATTTAATTTATGCTGGCTGGGAATTGTTTTTTTTATTTGTTGGGACATTAGAGGGGATTATAGGGGTGGGGATGTATTTTGTTATGTATTGTAATGTTTTTTTAAATGGGGAAAAGCGTTATTAGGCAACTTTGGCTAATAGCACTTTTGCCCATTCGTGTGTTTTTGTTGGTTGAGGGGGTGGGTGAACGGGGTAGGTGCCCCGGGGTGGGTGTTTAGGCCTTTTGACAGGGTAGCACTATAGGTTAACCCCTTGATTACCTTAGCGGTTGTAACCACAAAGGTAATCAAGGGGTTACCCCCTTCTGCAACCCCCTGGGCAATTATAAGCTTCACCCACCCCCTCTACCAGCAACAAAGCAGTGCCTGCTATTTAACCCCTTCAATACCTTAGCGGTTAGCCGCTAAGGTAATGAAGCTGGCTGTAATTTTATTTTTAGAACCTAGGATTGAGTCCAGGGGTCTCCAGATATTAAATAAATGTGGGTCAGCTCCAAAGATCCCCAGAGACCCCCAGGTTCAGTATGCAGTAAAAATAAAATAAACTCTGTGAAATTCCGCTCGCCACCCTGTAGATTGCAAGAAAAGAATGTGAGTTTTTATAATACGATATGCATATTGGAGTTTAGTAAATACTGTAGCAGTTTATGGCAAAAAAATGCGAGTTTGGGCATCTTTTCAGCTACTGCTCTTCTCGTTATAGACAGAGTGTTAAAGCATGTTAAAAAGCCATTTTAGTGCGATATTGCCATGTTATCGAAGCTTTAGGAACAGCTACACATTGAAAACGGCACTTAACAAGCATTAATGCACTTATCAAAGTTTAGGGAATAGGCCCCTATGAGTCTCTCTGACTCTCTCATAACAAAATCATTGCATTTCTCTTTGACATTGTCAATTTTGACAGAACGTTTAAAAGTAAATGTTTTGAAAAGTTTTCGCAAACTGTAGGCGATACGAGCTTTGGCAATATTACACATCTCTAAAAATGAGTACATAACACAAAGTTTACTCATTGTGACTATCGCTAACATTTTATGCAAATTTTTATCATTTTCCCCAGGCTGGCATTAAGCCTATCTTGTTTATGAACGTAATGGCAATTATATACCTATAGTCAAGATAGTCTATACCAACCTGAAATGGTTGATTACAAATGTATCATTTTAATATTTTGTATATTTTAATGATAACTAGCCCAAGTGACCAGCTAGTCATGACTAATTGACCCCTAAGGATTATTAAGGATGAATACCTTCCTCAAATTAGCATACCTACCACCATTGGCTACCTAGGTTGCTAGTGAGGCATTACATGGCAATGCTTTACCAACTGATATGGCAAGCAGTTGGTAACCCGAAGCATTCTCTGTTCCAAGGGGAACAAAAATACCATCCCACTGCACCTACTCCCATTACCCAACCCCATTTATGGGATCGGCTAACCGCCCTTATAGCCACAGGTGGCAAATAGGGCTGTAGAACAATATAAAAAGAAGGAGAATAATATAAATTCGTAGAAAATAAAAACAATGACACATTTTTTTTGTCCAAACTCATTATTATATCACATATATCTATATAAAACACTATATAAAAAGAAACACAAAAAAATATTATCTTCCCTACTTACTGTGGATATGGTCCCTCACAGTATTATGTCTGTGTGTGCTCCTGGCCAGTAACCGATGTACTGTATTACCTTAGCAGGTACAGTAGTAACCAAGATGGTAATTAAGGGCTCAACCGATTCCCCAGGGAGGCCTAACCACTCTCCCCAGGGCATGTACCCCCATCCCTCACCCCCTCTACCCTGATCACCATACACACAAATGGACAAAAGCCCTGGTAGCCAAATATGGCTAATAGCGCTTTTGCCCAATTGTGTAGAAAAACAAATTACACAATAAAAATAAATTGTAATTGCAATAAAATAAAAACAAACATTAGGCAAGAAACCCATTGATTTTCACTGTGGTTACCGAGCCAACAACGGGGGCATAGATAGCCACATTGGTAATCAATGGGCAACTTAAAAAATACAATTAAATAAAAAAACAAATTACAATACAATTAAAATAAACTGTAACCACATTTACAATAAATGGGCAACCTAAAAATCAATCAAAGTGTTTCTTATGAAGGCTCATCCACCTCATCCAACTGCGACACCAACAATTCTTGACCCACGAAGCAATGATCCTCAGCTTGAAGTATAGCATGATGCTCAAAAGTCCACGATCCTTAGTTGCATTGTAGACCGCTATGGTAAGGGTTAATCCCACCCGGGAGGCCTAACCATCCACCGTGGGTCAACAATGAAGGACTTATATCTTGTTCCATAGGAAACTCTCAAGGTTTTACCAGAAGCGCAATGTTTAACCCAATATTTCTCATAATTTTTTTTTTATATAACATCACACAGATGTTCTTTAGATTAATGTTAATGAATAAAAAATATATGAATATTAGTAATGCACAGTTTTTGTTTCTGGTGGCTCCATTAACTCCTGTATAATGCAATTTGATGATCTGTGCCTTATTCTTTTGAACCCCACCACCACCATGCTTTCCCACTATTATAGTACTGCTAATTCAAGGCCAAGGTCAATTCTGTATGCTTTACTATCCTCTTTGCATCTTGCTTTCCTTAAGCTCTACTGCCAAACTCCCCTCTCTCACCCTTCACTCTATCTCACCTGTTATAGAGCAGGACGTGTTTCACTTGTTTCTCCCTCTAGCACATGATCCAATTCCCTCACATCCAAATTCTCACTTGTAACCTTGTCACCACACTTACGTCCACGTTTGGCTGAACATCTTGAAACTCAACAATCAGAGCTACGGTAAAACTATTTATTCTAAAAAGAAGGGGAGCTGCCAGCATGAAAGGCTTGCTTTCCATTTGTTGCATTAGAAAAATACTGTCATGGAAATTTGTTTCATAGCCATAAGTTAGTAACAAATCATGCAGCATTAACCAGGGAACCTTAAGCAACATAGGTTTATCTGCTTAAAGTTTACCAATTATAGGCCTTTACTAGAGAGCTGGATACTTTCTGAAGACCAGGGAAATGTTGAGCCATAAAAATTACTTTTGGAGTGATGGTTACTTGCATGTTTATGTTTATACTTGCTGCTTCTATTACTGCCTAGTTACAGTGAATTCAGTGCTTCAGTATAAAGTTGTGCCTGAAAGTTCAGCAATGACATCCATAAAGAGGAAACTTTGTTACCTTGGTAACAACATACACTAATGATTATTGAAATTCATCAGATCAATGTTTAAAGCCAGTAAGTTTTGTTCCCAAAAGGAAAGAAATGGCAAGAAATATATATTTTATTTATTCTTACAACCGAGACAGAGGAGCTTTTCCTCTCTGTGATGCTTTCTATTACTTTCAATGTAACTTCTGAGTGACATATGGATAGAGCTAAAAGGATGTGAAATTGAACTGAAAAAAATAAATACAATTTGATTGTGCTTTCCTCATTTTTAACTGTTTTTTTGAAGTTTCTGTTTTTTATTTTCTTCCTTGAGTACTGTTTCAGGTAACCTAGTAGTAATATATGTTAGCCAAAACACATCAAAATATGTTTAGCAAAAAGATAATTACCGAGAGAACACAATGATTCTCATTACGTAAAGAACACTGAGGATAATTGCTTAAGATGAATGTGGTGTGCCTTGAAAGACTAAATTAAAGAAGGACCATTTTGTGTTTTAACAACATTTTCATTGTCTGGCAAGAGATTCAGCACTTACCCCATGGCTTGAACTCATGGATCATAGTGTACTGCTGTACTTTAATAAAAATCTTTTAGATACAGTACACCGTACTTCAATTAAGTGAATAGATGTCATGGTTATTCCTAGCCTGAAAGCCTAAAAGCATTCATTTTAGGGTTTTTTTCACCCAAAAAATATATAGCCTTTTCTCCATAGCCGATATACTCAGCAGTACTAATATATCATGTGAAAATAAATGTCACCTGTACATTGGAATTTGAAAACAATTGCATTGACAATTTAAAAATGTCTGCTACTGTACTGTAGATGCGCCTCTGTCTTTTGCCTCCTTGCATGACATGCAGAGCGGGAAATATGATGTTGAACCCATTTCCATTGAGAATATAGGAAAAATATATAGGATTCAGCTGACAATGTATATGATTGCCAAAGTTACAGCTACAAGATACCTGCATTTCAGGGCAAGTTGCACCCACAAGAGTAAGATAAAGGAAGCATCCATTCTTTATCTTTGAGGAACACTTCTTCCCAAGTTTAGGCAACATTAAGAGAAGCTCTGAACGCATCATCATACTGTATGTAACTAATGCAATCTTTGTAATACCTTGTTGAGAAATTTATTCTGCCATAGAATAAGTAAGAGGAATTCCCTTATAGTTTTTGGAGCTGTGACAATACTTCCTCAAAGTAATCACATACAGTATAAGATATGTGAGTTCTGATAGTCTAGTTACATTTCTGCAAAAATAAGTGAATCCTTCAAGAACAAGAGACTTTTTCATCTGAACTAACACAATATATTTTTCTATGAAAAACTTTTGAGAGCAAAGTATTTTCTGCAGATGAAGCATAAAAGCAAATTTGGAGTGATCCTTTCACGGGGAAAGAGACACCCTTTTTGTTAAATGCATCTCAAGTCCTTTGATCGCTGATGATCTATTCTAAGGGATCCCTTATGATGCATATTATGGTCCATAATAATGATAGGTATAAAGGATTTATATCAGTTTTCCCATGTATATGTTAGTTTTCCTTAAGACTAAGATGAATCTTTTCATTCTCTCTGCCTTTAAAATGAGAAATACAGGAAATCAATGAATATTTGGACTAACAATACTGTACATAACTTTGTTAGTTTGTGGTCCCAAAGTTTTCTTAACAAGGACACGCTACCAATCTGTATTGCCACATTATTACTTAAGTGTATTTTCATACTGTCTCAGTTGTGTGAACATTTAATTCAATATTTCTGAATAAAAATCAAGCTGTAGCCATATTAGTCCAATCAATTATACAGAAGCAATCAATAAACACCAGTGTGACCTTATGCAATGTGGTCAGATTGGAAATTGGCATTTGTTAGTGGAGTGACCATTAGTCATAACTAGAAATAGGTAAATCCATCCAAATCCGTTTCCCGGATTTTCTCGCATTTTCCCCCCCAAAATCCATTTTGTGATGTAAAATCCGCAAACGGATTTGGTCGGTTTTAATCTGTACGGATTCATAAAAAAACACCAGTGGATATAATCCGTGGACGGATTTGTAGAATCCAATCCGCGGATTCAGCAATCCATTGGTGAATTCTTAAGAATCCGCGCAACGGATTGCTGGATCCACGGATTGGATTCTACAAATCCATCCACGGGTTGCAGAATCCATGGAGTGTATTGGTAATAATAATAATAAAATCCACAAAATGCGAATCTCCTTTTTGAAGTTTGATCCGTTGAAATATGCGGATCACAGGAACCGGCCGATCTGCTGGGGATCCAAATTGGCCCAAACAATTCGCCAATCTCCAGTCATAACTCCTTGGTGCCCTTATATGTCAACTGAAACATTATTGTAATATACTAGGAAAATGCTATGTTTTATACTGCAGTCTATGAGCAATTAAACCTAATGGGACCAAGATTTATAACAAGGAATTAAACAAAGGCAAAACAAAATTGTAGTGCAATTAATTTGTGGATTTTGCCATCAAATTACCCTAGTATTGTCTAACTTCAGTTACAAATGACAATGTCTGGCCAATTAAATTCTCATACTATCGTGTGGTATTATAGAGGCCAATAAATAAGCCTAGTTTTCACTTCGACAAAAATTGAAACACCACGAATACCACGACAACTCTCACATTATTGTGACTTGAAAATAAATAAATGTAATATAATATCACAAACTGTAAAACACTTCAATGTAACAATCTCATTCACAACAAACTGCCTGAATGTTGAAAAACAAACAAACACACAAAATGTATGTCTTAAAATAGATGTGATGTATGAACATAGATACATAGTTACACAGTACATGAGGTTAAAAATCAATGTGTCCATGTTTAACCTGTGTTAAATTTAGATGACAGATATCTATCCTATATTTGTTATTACTGTATATACAGTATATTGATCCAGAGGAAGGCAAACACAAGTCCCCAGTGAAACATTATTCAATGTCTCATAAGAGAAACAAATACAATCTTTCTTGATTCTAATAAGACCCAGGATATACTTGAAAACGAGAGATAACTCTCAGTGTATTACTTCCTGGTATAACATTTTATAAATAAATAAATAATAATGGCAATCAGATTTTTCTCTGGATCAACATCCTTCCCATGTTTACTTATTTGGTATATCCATGTATACCTTTCCTTTCTAAAAAATATGTTCAACCATTTTTTTGAAGATATCTGTTGTATTTGAAATCACAGACTCCAAGGGTAATTAATTCCACATTTTAACTTCCCTTACTGTAAAGAACCCTTTCTTTTGTTCATGGGAAATCTCTTTCCTCCAAGCTAAGAGATTTGTCACCCTGTGACAAATATGACAATGTATTCCAAATTAAAACACAATAACATCCATTTGGAAAGTCCTTAAAGAGTCAACTATAGGAAGTCTCTTATGGGGAATGGCAGCCTGGGGAACCAACAGATTCTCTCAGAACCCATAAGTACAATACTTAACAAAAGATGGTTCTCCCTGGTGCAGGATTTTCGAAGAAATATATAAACAGATAATTCCTTTGATGCTTTGATCCAACTTTCATCCTTTTGTTCTGTTATGAAGAAGCAGTTGGTGTACTATATCAGATGATCCTCTCAGGAATACTGCTGTATTATAGGATAGACATGAGAAGAGAAAAGAACATAGCGTCATATGTCTATTCTCTAAGAGGAACTGCTCAATCTCACAAGTACGTACTTACACTTTGTCTATCTTTGATTATGGCATATAAGTATAAAGAATCTCATAAAAACAGATTCAGCCTCCCTCTATCTGTTATGTGGCTTACACTCAATCCTGATGGTATATGCAACTAGGATTCACACTCACAGTCCCAGTCTTTAGTGCTTTAAAATAATTGCCATCAGCAGTATGTGGGACTTAAGCCATGGTAGTTCCAGCTGGGATTAGCAGTGCCTCTCCCGATGATGTAACTGAATCATCCCGACATGCTGCTACATGCTTAGGCTCCACCCAAAACATTTAGTAACTTCTGTCACTTTCTGCCTCACCAGGTTTACCAGTCCTTAAATACCCTGCTGTGGTCTGTTAACCATCTCTACCACAAATCGCTCGCTTTTCCAGGAACCTCAATTCTGTATCCACAGCATGTTTGCATCATACTGTTAATACAATATATATATATATATATATATATATATATATATTTATTTTTTTATGTGTATATATATATATATATATATATATATATATATATGTGTATGTATATATATATATATATATATATATATATATATATATATATATATATATATAAAATATAAAAAAGAGTGAGAACTTATATAGAAAAGAAAAGTGAGGATTTATATACACCGTATTACCACAGATACAGATTTCGAACTGGGATTTCTGATTCATGCCATAACCATTATGTATTTGGAATTTAATGATGGTAGAAATACAAAATTCCTCTTTGAAAAATACGTATCTAGGAATAATCCTGCATCCTTACCTTCAACAATCCTGTGCCAGGGAAAACCATCTTTGGTTTAATGCAAGATAAGATCTGACATCGTGGATATTGTGAAAACACAATCAAAAACCTATTGGACAGTGAATAACTATCACTGCCACTACATGTCAGAATAAAGCTACAGGTTGTTGTTGTACCGTGTTATTTGAATTCAGTCAAAGAGATGTACTGTACCTAAAAAAAATTTTTTTAGCACTTCAAAAAATTAAGAAATTATTCCAAGATGCAAGCAGCACTGATCTGGTTGAAACTTCTGGCAGATTTAAGTGAGGATGACATAAAGGTACCCTAAAAGTTTCATCAGAATCGGTCAAGGTGTTTGGCTTCTGGAGACAGAAGACACAAACTTCAAAAAACAAAACAATAATTCCAAGATGGGAGCTGTGCCAATTTGGTTGAAACCGCTAACAGATCTAAGTTAGGATGGCAGAAAGGTGCCCTCATACTGTTATCAGAATCAGACAGGGCATTTGACCTGTGGAGAGGGAACACACAAGCAAAAAACAGACAAACAAACACACAACCAAAGTGGCCTCAAAGTCAAGTTGGTCTTAACTTCGCACGCTTTTCTCACTCATTCAATAGTATATTAGCAATCTTTCAAAAGCTAACCTTCTCTCTTCATCAGGTAGGAAGATAATGAGTAAATACTGAATGTTCTTTACCTCTTGAAAGTTGCAGGTCATTATCTCTGACTTAATGAAGAGGTGACATTTGTTTCTGAAAGATTGTCAATGAAAAATCTTGTTAGTGCATTAAAAGATATTACAAACAACAGAAGTGTTGATATATTTAATTCTGTATTTTACACATTTCTGAATCTGTCACAGCTAAATTAGATTAAGGTATTCATTTGACTATTTAGCAAAAATATTTTTCAATAATAATAGCACAGATAACCACCATGTATGGTACTGAAGGCCAAAAACAGATGTAGCATTATATGCTTAAAAAGAACAATGTTCCCATATAGCAGATCTTGACATGTGAGCAATGAATAAATGATTAGGTAGGTAGTGTAGCATACTCGTCTGATAGCCTCCCGAACTGTAAGTGCAGAGGTATATCACATAGACAGTCCAGAAACCATAGCATATATAATCACTCCAATCATACCTTAATACTATTGAAGGGGATAACGTTATCACATGGATTCAGTAGTGAAGTGCAGCATCCAAAGCGAAGATCCCTTGCTCCTAAGATCCTGGGTATGCTTCCGTTGTAGAGATGAATGCAAAATGATGAGAAAACAGAGCAATAGTTATGGAAACAAGTAGAGTAAAAAATAGAAAATGCGTATTCTATAAAAAATTTAAGTTGATTTATTGGTCATGAAGATATGCTAGCGAAGGTGTCGCCACACCAACGCGTTTCACGCCTAAGCACTTTCTCAAGGTATAAATACATTCATGTCAGCTATATATTTATACCCACACAATAATAAGATTTAAACCAATCATTACACAAAACTTCAAAATTCGCCCACCGTCACTCTTGGTGCTCCAGGTACTGAAGTGAGCCCCTAGAGCGCCAAGAATGACAGTGGCGGTGTGGCTGAAACATGTACAAGGTGTAAACTCTTAATGCTCAGTCATATATAGACATGTCCAGTAAACAGTTCATCTACATATATACAGCTGCGGCCCCCTTTATCCTAATGCGGCTGTAGCGGCGTAACTCTGATAACCGCGGGCAGATGCAGTATATTTTCTTTTTTTCCGGAATATGTTCCGGTATTTTAGCGCTTGTATTATTAGCATATTATTAGCGCTGTCTGCAATACTGCAATACCGTCCAAAAACTCAGGTGGGCGTTCGCGAGCTGTTGTCTTCAAAGTCTAATACTTTAGCGGTTCAACCTACGTCAGTACACAGTCTGTGTGTGCGCATGCAGTAATTGTAAATTTGCATATTTATACATACATGTAAAGTACTGTATGTCTCATTTGAACATTGTTGAAACGCATAGGCGTGTACTGTAACAGTATCACATTTCGGCGTCCACAGCGCTCTCCCTCCGCTCGCCCCCGCACAGACACAGGCTAATGTACTGCACTGCAGTATTTCAACTTCTTATCTTATCTACAGTACACCTCTCCCACACCATTCCTTTGAATGGATGGCTTTCTGTCTTCAATCACATTCCTGTCATCACATTCCTACATGTATAACATACAGTGCAGTGCAGAGCCTTGTTTGATTTATTCTTCTGTGTTGATTATTAATGCTCGCTCATTTTGGGGAAAAAAGTTCAAGACTGACCAAAAAAAAAATTCTCGTCATTTTTATTTTCTCAACATGTGCCTGCCTAAACCATCTTGATATTACGAGATTCAATCGGTGCTGTAGCTTTTGACTGCGACACTGTGCGTTTGACTGCACATGATTTGTGTGATTTTTATGTATTTGGGGGTGTGGGGATCAAATCATTATGATGAACTGTTGAAAATATGTCATGTCTTTGAACTACAGTACAGCTAATCCTTCATGCAGCTTTACCCCACTCCCCCCCGCAGACACACACAAGGCTCAAGGATTTCAACTTCTTATCGACACCTCTCGAAAACCATTCATTTTTAAAAGCTTGTCTCTGTGCTTTTAATCGTCCCGAGCCGAGCGTCACCTCTCTGTGCCTGTGTGTAATCCTCTTTGGGAAGGGAGCTAGTTGATTATTACTGCACATACGTGTATAACTTCACTATTGCTTGCAAAGTTCAAGAGTGACCAAAAAAAAAATGTTCTCGTCATTTTTTTTTATCTCAACATGTGCCTGCTTAAACCATCTTGCTATTACGATATTCAATCGGTGCTGTAGCTTTTGACTGCAACACTGTGCGTTTGACTGCACATGATTTGTGTGATTTTTATGTCTTTGGGGGTGTGGGGATCAAATCCTTATTTTGACCTGTTGAAAATATGTCATGTCTTTGAACTACAGAACAGCTAATCCTTCATGCAGCTTTACCCCCCTCCCCCCCCGCAGACACACACAAGGCTCGCTCAAGGATTTCAACCTCTTATCGACACCTCTCTCAGACCATTCGTTAATTTTCCTATTGTTGGCTTTGTTTAATCCTATTTGGGAAGGGAGCCAGTTGATGATTAATGCGCATGCGTGTATAACTTCACATTCGTTTTCAAATGCTTGGCTAATCCCTTATGTTAATTTGATTATGTAACCAATTAATAAAAATGTAACCAATTAATAAAACTGTATGTCTTCTTGAAGAATCCCCCACACACACATTCATAGTGAATTTAAAGTTCAAAGAAAAATAATTTGAATGTAATTAAATATGTATTTTATTTTATCAGGAAAGAAAAATACAAATAATCATTGAGAGAGGGGGGGTTGTGTAAATCATGACTGAAATACACTATTGAAGTATGCAGAAGAGAAATAACAAAATAATACAGCACAGTTGAAAATTGAGGGCCGGTGGATAATCATGAATAATGAACATTGATAATGATAAAAACAGTAATACAAATTTTCCGTCTTTATCTTCTTCCTCATTCTGTGTAGTTCATTGAGAAAGGGGAGGTTTTGTGTAAATCATGACTGCACTTTAGATACACTTTACTGTACACACAGTTCACACAATTTACACATGATACCCCCCACCCCTTTCCATCCTTTTTTCTCAGAAAAGACAAGAAAATAAAAAATTAGTACAGTTATGTGCATACAGTATTATGGCATTGTGTACTGTATAGCTACTCCATATTGGACTACAGTATGCAGTTAGTACTGTCAAACTAGTCTATACTGGAACTACTGTATACTGTAACTACTGTTAAGTACTGTGTAACCAGATGGCTAGTGCTGCTCTCTCACGAAAGAAAAAAATTGTGCAAGGTGCATGCTGTAAAACAATCTGTGCCATACTTACCTGTATCATACTGAACTTGGTGTGCCTGTACTTACCATACTACAGTACAGTAAAGTACAAGTTTTACTGTAATGGTCAGTCAGTCCCCTAAAGAAGTTCCCACAGTAAGTCCCACCAATAATTTTCTCGGGGGGCGTCTCCTGTTCACATGCGCCTACTGTAGATGTGATGACACGCATATGCATTTCAAAAAGGTTCCAATGCGCATGCGCCTAGCTTTCCACCAATTGTTCAGTATCTACTGTAGAAGCTGCTCAGCCAATGATATTGCTTACAGGAGAATCGCTTGACTGTGCATTGATATTGATATTTCAACAAAAAGAATAAAATATGGCAATATTACTCACCATAGACTTTGCCAATCAGCTGGCGCCGAGCCACTGCCAGTCCCATATTCTTGATTATACACGTAGTTGACAGGTGACAGCGGGACTACTACACCTGTAGTTGACAGCTGATGAGGCTGGAAATCGCTTTGGTACATGCAAGCTTGCTGGAATCTGTACGCGAAATCCGGCTCAGGTTGCAGGTGTCCGGGTTTTCACTGACGGTCGGACCATTATTGGAAGCTGGCGCTGTCGCTGGCGCATTGCTTGCCAGCGACTGACGTTTCTTAGTTGGTTTTAACATGACCTTTCGCCTTTTGAAGTCTCCATGATCAAAGATACCGGAAAAATCTGGTCCTACACACCAATACCCTCCTTTAACACCGGGATCAATATGAAAAAAAACAAAGATCGATACATAACTTTTTCCTTATTGCACACTTCCACACATGAGCATGGGGTGAAAATTTGTAAAAGTCATAGGGCCTCATGCAGTAAGCGCCGATAAGGCTTTTATCGGCCTTTTCCCGCCAAAATTGCATTTGCGATTCAGTAAGCGCCGATAAGTGGCCAAAATCGGCATTTTGTCTTCCCGATAAAAATTTATCGGCAGGCGGCTGCCAATAACCCACTTATCGGCACTTTTCACCACTTTTTTAAATCGGCTGTATTCTAGTAGCCCCGATCAGCTTATCGGTGCTGATCGGCACTCTAAAATTGAGATTTCTACGGCAATTTGTCTCGCCAACTAAAGTTGGCAAGTTGGAGAGGAGAAGGATCGGCAAGGTTGCCGGGAAAACACATAGAAAAAATAGCTAATCTCTACATCAATGGAGTCAATGGAGCGGGGACTTATAACTTTATAGGAGTGTTTACATTCTATTGCTCCTAATAAAAATGTGCTTGGCATTACAGTGTCGATGTGATTCACTTCATCGTGTCACCGCTTACGTTTATTATTGGCAGAACATTGTACTTGTCTATGTTATGATGTTTTGCGTGTCACATTAGTCTTAATGTTATGATGTGTCAATGGAAACTCCTATAGTAAACTCTTAAAGGAAGAGGTCACATAATATTAAACATGTTACTTAAGTGTGCTTCAATTTATTATATGATGTAACAGATTTCACACATCTAACAGATCCAGCGTATAGTAATGTTGGTATACATTATAGATTGCTTTTAATGTGTAACGCATGATCAAATGTAAATGTAGCTGTTATTTTCATGTTTACATGTAGTTTGTGACCTCCCTCTTTTTATGACGTCCGCAATTGGACACTCAAAAACATTGCATGTTTACATTGTACACGAGGCATTATAATCAGTTCATGCTAAGTTATACACAGATCTATAATAGTTACTCATTTTTAGACGATTGAAACATAATCAATAGCAAGCATCCTGATGGCATTAAATTATGCATTTGCACATTATAATTAGTTCATGTGAACATGTGACAATAACATGCTAAATTTTACATGTTGCAACGTAGTTTTTCAACGTCAATGTCATGGTTGTATCCTAATGAGATGACTGAGTGTTGCGTTCATAAGTGGTACATGCATTACACATTCCATAAATACTTGCGAATAAATTGTTGTACAAAGCTTAACGTAACATCATAGTCAAAAATCATGATTGCCTGGTGAACACACATAAATAATCCGTATAATTCATACTGTATACCCGTTTGGAGTTCACAACTTGGATATGTTTATTTAACACCTTGCATTTCATCAAATCACGTGACATCCTCACATAGGTATTTAAAGGAGGGGAATTACCTGCGCATTGACAGCAACAGACCTGAAAATGATACGATTGTTCATGAGACGGAGAAAGATTCTATTGGAGGAGAGGCTAGCTGAGGGACAGGATGTCACAGGGCAAGGAAGGAACAGGGACACGGAGTGGAGAGGGAGAGGGAGAGGGCGAGGAGAAGAGAGAGGAGAGAAGTTGTACCTCGTCCACGTTTGTACAGGGAGAGAACCATGTTAGATGGGATGAGTGAGGAGGAGATCATAAGTCGATATCATTTTAGTTCAGCAGCAATCTTATCTCTTTATGAAGAGATACGGGTAGATTTAGATTTTGTGACAGCCAGAGGTCGTGCAGTCCCTGGGCTTGTTAAAATGCTATGCCCTTTACATTATCTTGCTTCCGTGCCATTCCAGACAACTGTGGGCATAGTGGGCGGGGTCTCGCAATCTACATTCTCGCGGGCCTTTACCCAGTTTCTATGTGCACTGAATAGACGCGCTAGGAATTATATTCATTTTGCTACAGAGCACACAGAGTGGCTGGAAGTGAGGAATGGCTTTTATACCATAGCCGGGATACCATGTGTGATGGGTGCAATAGATTGCACCCATGTTGCCTTGATCCCGCCTAATCAGAGTGAGCATGCTTACCACAATCATAAGCACTACCATTCCCTGAATGTACAGGTGGTATGCGATGCCACGATGAAGATTATGCATGTGGTAGCCAAATTCACTGGTTCCAGCCACGATTCCTCTATCCTGAGAAACTCATCAGTGTTCCATGCTTTTGAACAAGGCTATTTTGGACCTGGTTGACTGGTGGGTGAGTACATATTATGATGTGTTCACAAACAACTTTTGTTTTTCTATGAAATGTTGTATGTTATAATGTTTACACAAATTGTTTCATATTTGTGCACAATGGATTATAGGTGACTCAGGATACGGAATTAGGCCGTGGCTGTTGACCTCGGTGCCAAACCCTCAATCTGAAGCAGAGGAGAGGTATAATGTTGCACATAAATCTACAAGATCTGTCATCGAGAAGACATTTGGCCTGCTTAAATCAAGATTCCGGTGTTTAGATCGAACTGGTGGGGCACTTCAATATAAGCCTGCTAAAGTGTCAGATATTGTAATTGCTTGTTGCATTTTGCACAATCTGGCAGTCCGCCATAATTTAGAAACCGACATACGTCAGGGCTTGGAGGAGGAGCATCCCGTACATTTAGCAGCTGACACTGAGCAAACAGCCTGTGGTGTGGAGACACGTCGTAATGTGATTAACACATATTTTTCATGTAAGCAACTACCTATATGTTCATAGTACTACATAGATGTATTAATTCATTGTAATGATAAATACATGTGTCCAAATACCATTCACTTAGGAAACAGATGAATATGGTTCTCCCACCTTTCTGTTCTCTGCTGTGTGGACAAATGCATGTGGCACCGGTATGTCATTCATCAACAGGTTGTATTATACTTCTTACCACTAAAACGTTTTGTGTGTACGTGAGGGAATAATGTGTACAAAATCTATCTTTTCTGTACATGCTATTTTTGGTTATGCATAAACAATAAAGCTACTATGTTGCTAGCCAATAGCTAGTGCAATATGGTTACATACAAATGTTCATTTGGAGTGTGACATGTGTGTCACAATGATGTGTAGCCTATTGTGTATTTCAGATCATATTTGACGTTTTCTATATTTTGTTTAATATCACATAGAAAGTGTCACTTCTGTGTGTTGCTTAACTTAATTAACATGTCATGACAATGATTTTTATTCATTGATGTTTTCTTTTTCAAGGTATATCACTCCATGGACTGCTCATGGTATGTATTTGAATTCACATCTGTAATAAGATGTGCAAACCTCGATACAGGTATAGTTAGAGGATGTTTAAAGAGAACGTAATGAACAAGTGGTGACAATTGAAATATGTCCTTTCTGTTTTGTGTCCATGCGTTTATCTACACTTTGTGGTTATTGTACAGTGTGTTTAAAAATCATTACCTACATTACATCATTATTACAACGTAACAACATCCATTCATGCACATGAGCGATGTTAACACTCAATGCATGTTTGTATGAAATGACCCAAATGTGGTAAACATCATTAACATTGCAATGTATGTCATTATTTATTCTCTCACTTCATCTTCATGTTGATTAATACATTGTCACATGTGTATGTATAAGTGAAAGATGTGTGTTGATTTGTCGTACGTGTTACATTTGTCAAAATGTTAACACCATTCCAAAGTATAGTTCTTTGGATTCACATTTTGTTCAGAATCATTCAACACAATGACAATGTTCCTAAGAAATTTTTTATTTCATTCACGTTACTTATTAATAATGATCATGATCCTTTATAACAACTGTCAACATATGAACATAAATGAAGTATACATTTACATACGCACACATTTCATCAACATAGTGTGTGTGTGTGTGTGTGTGTGTGTGTATTTTTGTTTTTGTGTGATGCATGTATTTCTACCAGAAATAATATTAACCTACATAATAATGTTGTTTTTATCATCAGTGTCACTTAGCTATGTATGTGTTTAACGTGTAATAATAACACTAAACTATAGTTAATAGTGTGAATGAAATGTACACACAAATGCTCATGGTTTAATGATCTGTACATAACATTCATTAGCTTATGCATGTTAGGTTAGCACTACAACCTAGGTGATAATATAACATTCACACGACTACAAAGTTTCTATCACCTCCCTATTGTTATTGTGTATGTTCAGATAAAATGTCAACGAGTTGTTATGAAGCATTTACATTCTTTGACAAGTTACACGTGAGATTATAATATATAGTAGATTAATGTGTTTGCTGAGTGATAATGTTGGTTGCATATATCACATAACAATACATATAATGTTAGTAGAAAAGAAAAAAATATCAATATAAGTTCTAACTTCAGTGCTTAGCAACATCATTATGATAATTAAGTGCCTAGTAAATACTGTATTTGCACAATAGGATAACATTATGTAGTGATTGTTAATCTGCGCACCAATCATTGCAAGCATTGTTACATATTTATTATAATTGTTGTTCGCTAGTCTCCACAATCATCTAATATAACGATTGGCCCATCTGAAATCATACATTGGTCCCATGTATTCATCCTCGACATCTGTGAAATACAGTAAACACATGATGTTCAAAGATTGCACATTTATCTATGTTTCAGCATGACAACGCTTAACACATCTCTATATGATTGTGGATATTCACGCATAAGTAACGTATATGTTTAAACTGCAAGGATCAAACTAAAGATACAGAGCTATCTCATGTTTCAAATGCCGGTGTTCGCATTACTACTGATGTGTTTGTTCCGGTGCCTGCATACATAATAATGTGCGCGCGCACGTCACGAATGTGTGGACTAAGTCTTAGCTTATGCGCAAAACGATGTGTACGCTGTGCGTTCAATACATGTCCCTCCATGGTGCTGCTAGCAGTATGCATATCATGGCTGAAAGTTATGATATGGAAGCAAAACAAATTCACTTCTACACACGTACATATCTAAACTTTGTAAACGGATGTGTGCCCACGGCCAAAACGGATGATCAGCCAATGAGCGAACAAAATACATGTGAGGTCATGTGAAGGCAACATGAAATGCACGCAAACACCCCTCCCACGGAATGAACATTTGCCTCCAGCGCTGTGCACGCACCGCCCCACCGACGCGCGCATGACACACTGCACTGACCGTAACAATAAGCTACGGGCACAGCCAATACAGTTTCACGTGCGCACGTCGGTTGGGTGGGGTGGGCTTGCATAGGTAACCTTTTTAAGGACGCCTTGGGACATGACCACGTTCCCACGTCACGTGGGCGACACATTGTTTTTATATGTTGAATGCTAAACAATGAGGTATGTGTGTGTGTTACAGTTAGTGTAACATTTAGAAAAGATGGTTTAAAATCGATAATAATGAATGATTTAGGACTCCGTCACCAATGTGTACTCCTGGTTCGTCATGTAGTCTATTGTTATAGGAAATAATCTATTTGTGAGCGCTCCATGTAAGGCTATCTGCAATGTTACGCTGTATCCACTCATTTGGCTAACAAATTGTGTATATTATGCAGATTATGTTATAATATTTGTGTCATATATAATTTGAGTAAAGGCATAACGAAGTGTGAATTTACCATTATTGTAGAAGTCAAAACTGATTTGCCTGCAACAAATCGCTCCAGGAAGACACAACAGTATCATCCATGGTTGAGCCAACCGTTGAATCCTGATTCAGACACATCTCCGTGAGGCCGTCATATGGATCTGCAGTGGCTTCTTGAAACAAGATGTCCGGAGGTACATACAGTTGTTGGTTGTTTTCACCTCCACATTCGTATTGGCCATATAAGTTTGGAGACATATCATAGTAGTTATGTCCATCTTGCATCTCGTCTTCATGAATGTACGGTGCAGGTATATCAGCAGACGCAACAGTCTGTGAGTCTTCAATGTAACTGGTATTAGGCAAAAATATGCTATTTAACAGAAGATATGTTCCATGTTCCATGGTAAGTTTAAATGATGAAGCAACCTGCCAGCAGCCGTTTCGTTGAGCTTGACTATGAGGGACACGCTCAAAACATTCATTTGCGGATAAAGTGAAACATACAGAAGTTTTAAAATTTCTTTGATTGGCTGTTTCTTGGTAGTATGGATATTTGTTTTGGATCAAGTCATAGATTTCCCCCACAGTAGCCTTTTTCTGTGGCGTTGACTCGATTGCTTCATAAAACTTAAATTTGTATGATTTACGTGGATGGCTGTGCAATGTGGAAGCTCCTGCTATTTGTTCTCTCTTCAAGTATACAGTGTCTAAGTTGAACGCATAAGGATGTCTGATGAATGTGTGAATAGTTACATGTTATCTTTGCGGTATTTTCCAAGGTTAGAATACAACCGAACATTTATACGCCTAGTTTTTCTCCCACAAGAAATTTGTTACAATAATTGGCTGAGATTCTTTGTCTAAGACACCCTCTTTTCACAGGAATCGAAACTTTACTTTCTGCTTAGGCAATCAAAATGTGAAAAACAAGTTTACTCTTTTAATTACAATAACAATGTGTGTGAAATCATCAACTGTGCTATGATGAACAGATTTCTACATACACCTCTCTCTTTCTCTCTCTCTCTCTCTCTCTCTCTCTCTCTCTCTCTCTCTCTCTCTCTCTCTCTATCTCTCTCTCTTTCTCTCTCTTTTTCTCTCTCTTTTTCTCTCTCTTTTTCTCTCTCTTTTATCTCCCTTCTCTCTCTCTCTCTCTCTCTCTCTCTCTCTCTCTCTCTCTCTCTCTCTCTCTCTCTCTCTCTCTCTCTCTCTCTCTCTCTCTCTCTCTCCTCTATATATATATATATATATATTTACACACACAGTGTATGTAACTGTGTCCTAACATTTGTATATCATTAACACAAGGGCTGTTTGCAGACAACACTGGCAGATATATATATATATATATATATATATATATGTATATATATATATATATATATATCAGTAAATATACATTAAAACCAGAGACATAACATAAAACACAGACAAAGCTCAGTTTTTAGCACATCTAGTGAGACTCATACACGGTACAGTGCCTAAATATATATGGATAAATATCTAATAAGTAAATGGTCTTTTAGTTTGACATTTTTGGCCAAAATTGTTGTAAGCCCCTGAGCCAACGCCAAGGCAGACCACATATCAGGGGTCCCTAACGCTAATATAAATTCTTAATAACCTGTTTAATAACAGGAAGAATGATTTATAGTAAATCTGTCAATATTAGCTGCAAAGTTCTGTCTGACTGAAGCTTTTATTAACCTGTACATTACCAGGAAAAGCACTCTGTATTAGAGATGTCACAGCCAAACTGCAAGCAGGCAAGTTCCCCTGAGTGGAAGATGCTATGGAGTGAGCCCATAACCATTTAAATGTGGGAGGGGGTGAGCTTAAATTAAGTAGGAGGTTGCCAACCTCCAATCAGCCATGACTAGCTGGACAAGAATTGTAAAACATACTGGACACCTAACAAGCTCCTATTAAACCCCCAAAATACCCACAACATATATATAAGCATATGAGTGTCAGAGGAGTGCTACTGAGCATGGCAATATGCATTAAAACCAGAGACATAACATAAAACACAGACAAAGCTCAGTTTTTAGCACATCTAGTGAGACTCATACACGGTACAGTGCCTAAATATATATGGATAAATATCTAATAAGTAAATCAAGCATGTCAAACTCAAATGCTAACAAGGGCCAAATAAACAAGGTTTAAGTCTAGGTGGGCCGCAAAAAAAAAAAAACTTACATTTTCATAGAAACGTAGGTTTATTTCGAAAAGGTGTGTGTGTGTGTGTGTGTGTGTGTGTGTGTGTGTGTGTGTGTGTGTGTGTGTGTGTGTGTGTGTGTGTGTGTGTGTGTGTGTGTGTGTGTGTGTGTGTGTGTGCCTCACAAAATAAAAAATAAAAAAGCCAGATGTGAATGACTTCTGAACCCATTAACCAGTGTCAGGATGCCCATCTTGATTTCCAAAGCAGCAATCCCGCCTGGAATCTTACCTGATCCGCAGTCCCTCAAGGTACTATACTGCAGGGGAGGTGTTTCCTACCTGTCTTCCGATGTCCCCCGCGTGAAACTTGAGTCAGATCCGGAAGAAAGCAGAATAGGTTATTTCGGTGTAGGTATAGGGCAGTTAAGATAAAAACGAGAGACAGAGAGGCAGAGAGAGAGGCGCAGAGAGAGAGGCGCAGAGAGAGAGAGGCAGTGAGAGGCGCAGAGAGAGAGAGGCAGTGAGAGGCGCAGAGAGAGAGAGGCAGTGAGAGGCGCAGAGAGAGAGAGAGGCAGAGAGAGAGGCGCAGAGAGAGAGAGAGGCAGAGAGAGAGGCGCAGAGAGAGGCGCAGAGAGAGAGAGAGGCGCAGAGAGAGAGAGAGGCAGAGAGAGAGGCGCAGAGAGAGGCGCAGAGAGAGAGAGAGGCAGAGAGAGAGGCGCAGAGAGAGAGAGAGGCAGAGAGAGAGGCGCAGAGAGAGGCGCAGAGAGAGAGAGAGAGGCGCAGAGAGAGAGAGAGGCAGAGAGAGAGAGAGAGGCAGAGAGAGAGGCGCAGAGAGAGAGAGAGGCAGAGAGAGAGAGAGAGAGCAGAGAGAGAGGCGCAGAGAGAGAGGCGCAGAGAGAGAGAGAGAGAGCAGAGAGAGAGGCGCAGAGAGAGAGAGAGAGAGCAGAGAGAGAGGCGCAGAGAGAGAGAGAGAGAGGCAGAGAGAGAGAGGCAGAGAGAGAGAGGCAGAGAGAGAGAGAGGCAGAGAGAGAGAGAGGCAGAGAGAGAGAGAGGCAGAGAGAGAGAGAGGCAGAGAGAGAGAGAGGCAGAGAGAGAGAGAGGCAGAGAGAGAGAGAGGCAGAGAGAGAGAGAGGCAGAGAGAGAGAGAGGCAGAGAGAGAGAGAGGCAGAGAGAGAGAGAGGCAGAGAGAGAGAGAGGCAGAGAGAGAGAGAGGCAGAGAGAGAGAGAGAGAGGCAGAGAGAGAGAGAGAGAGGAGGCAGAGAGAGAGAGAGAGAGGCAGAGAGAGAGAGAGAGAGGCAGAGAGAGAGAGAGAGAGGCAGAGAGAGAGAGAGGAGAGAGAGAGAGAGAGAGAGAGAGAGAGAGAGAGAGAGAGAGACAGAGAGAGAGAGAGAGAGAGAGAGAGAGAGAGAGAGAGAGAGAGAGAGAGGCACAGGGACAGAGGCACAGGGACACAGGCACAGGGACACAGGGGCACACAGGCACACAGGCACACAGGCACACAGGCACACAGGCACACAGGCACACAGGCACACAGGCACACAGGCACACAGGGACACAGGGACACAGGGACACAGGGACACGGGGACACGGGGACACGGGGACACGGGCGCACGGGGGCACGGGGGCACGGGGACACGGGGACACGGGGACACGGGGACACGGGGGACAGGGGGACAGGGGGACAGGGGGACAGGGGGACAGGGGGACAGGGGGACAGGGGGACAGGGCACAGGACAGGGACAGGGGGACAGGGGGACAGGGACACAGGGACAGGGGCAGAGGCACAGGGACACAGGGGCAGGGACACAGGGGCAGGGACACAGGGGCAGGGACACAGGGGCAGGGACACAGGGGCACGGACACAGGGGCAGGGACACAGGGGCAGGGACACAGGGCAGGACCAGGGGCAGGGACACAGGGGCAGGGACACAGGGGCAGGGACACAGGGACACAGGCGACAGGGACACAGGGGACAGGACACAGGGGACAGGGACACAGGACAGGGACAGGACAGGGACACAAGGGGCAGGGACACAGGGGCAGGGACACAGGGACACAGGGACACAGGGACACAGGGGCACAGGGACACAGGGGGACAGGGACACAGGGGACAGGGACACAGGGGGGCAGGGACACAGGGGCAGGGACACAGGGGCAGGGACACAGGGGCAGGGACACAGGGCAGGGACACAGGGGCAGGGACACAGGGGCAGGGACACAGGGGCAGGGACACAGGGGCAGGGACACAGGGGCAGGGACACAGGGGCAGGGACACAGGGGCAGGGACACAGGGGCAGGGACACAGGGGCAGGGACACAGGGGCAGGGACACAGGGGCAGGGACACAGGGGCAGGGACACAGGGGCAGGGACACAGGGACAGGGACACAGGGGCAGGGGACACAGGGACAGGGACACAGGGACAGGGACACAGGGACAGGGACACAGGGACAGAGGACACAGGGACACAGGGACAGGGACACAGACACAGGGCACAGACACAGAGGGACAGAGGCACAGGGACAGAGACACAGAGGACACAGGGACACAGGGACACAGGGACACAGGGACACAGGGACACAGGGACACAGGGACACAGACACAGACATAGACACAGACACAGACACAGAGGGGCACAGGGGCACAGGGACACAGGGGCACAGGGGCACAGGGACACAGGGACACAGGCACAGGGACACAGGACAGAGGCACAGGGACAGGAACACAGGGACACAGGCACACAGGCACAGGGGCACAGAGGGACAGGGGGACAGAGGGACAAAGGCACAGGGACAGAGGGACAGAGACACAGAGACACAGGGACAGAGGGACAGGACACAGAGACAGAGGGACAGAGAGACAGAGGGACAGAGACAGGGGCACA